>NC_057810.1:590994657-591073065 GCF_018294505.1 Triticum aestivum
CCCCGTGGAGGGCTGGATGAACAGGACGACCCCGTGGAGGGCTGGATGAACAGAAGAAGGTGGAGGGGTGGATGAACAGTAGCCCGTGGAGGGGTGGTTGAACAGTAGCCGGTGGAGTAGCGCGCGGTGGAGGCTGGATGAACAAGTGCCCGTGGAGGCTGGATGAACAAGTGCCCGTGGAGGCTGGAGGAGGTCAACGGTGGATGAACAGTGCCCGTGGAGGCTGGAGGAGGCCGACGGTGGAGATGAACAGTATCCTGTGGAGTCTCGTTTTGCGGTACGCCACACCCCTCCCGATGAACAGGACCCCCGTTCCAACCGTAGCACTCCAACACAAGTACGTTTTGTCCGTTTTGCGGTATGCCACACCCCTCCTGATCAACAGGACCCCCGTTTCGATCATAGGAGGTCCGTTTCCTCTGTTTTGTGGTACGCCAGACCCCTCCCGATGAACAGGATCCTGTTTCGAACATGGACGGTTGAACACAAGGGCGTTTCCTCTGTTCCGCGGTACGCCAGGCCTCGTTTCCCTCGTCTGTTCCGTCCAAGCCCTCCCGATGAACACGACGACGCATTTCATTCTGAGCCAGCCGGTTGGCTCCCTGTGAACATGACGACGACGCTGTTTCTACGTCCCGATCCAGCCATGTACATGAGCCCTGGCCGTACGTATGCGCATGTAGGTGTTCGAGACCCCGCCCATATGTACGTACATGGCCGTATTTTCTTTCTTGCACCCTGGTCGTTGTACGTACGTGTACATGCTACGTGCGCGCCTCTACTACGACACGTGCGCGCCTCTACATCGACCAATATATATGTACGTACACGTTCGCGACCAGAATGATAACGCTACTTACGCTTAGACCAGGTGGGTCCCGACTGTCAGGCACTTCCTTGCGTGTGAAGATGTAGCTGGTGGGTCCCAGCAGTCAGGGGGGCGAATCGTTTTTTTTTCGGATGCACTTCCTTGCGTTGCATGCGAAGATATAACTGGTGGGTCCCAGCAGTCAGGGGGGAAACATTTTTTTCGCGAAATATGGTGGCCTGTCTGGTGGGTCCCTGCTGTTAGGTGGAAGAATCATTATTTTCCGCGTAATAAGGAGGCACTTTCTTGGTGCGGCCGTGGACCCAGCTGTCGGGCTCTCCACATATAGTTCATGTCCGATGGAAGTCGTTCCTTGACCACGTTGACCACGCTACATCGAGAGCACCAGGGTGGTGGACGACGGCGAGGCCTAGGAAGGGGGCAACGCAGAGCCGGGGAAGATGCAGCAGTGGAAGCCCACGCGGAGAGGAGTACGAGGGTTCACTGGTTCGGCTGTGTTGTGAGGCTGCCGTCACCGCAGGGCCTGGCCAGCGGTGGGAATAGTAGGGGGCGGTGAGGCCTCCACGGCAGCATAGCCAACCACGAGAGGCAGGAGCATGCGGCATGACCGGTGTTGCTTTGGGCGGCTGGAGCAAGAAGACCAGAGGTTGAAGAAGCACTACGGCCGTTGGATGGACATCGTACGGTCACTGGAGCTAGAATCGTTCATATTGACTAAGTTGACAAAGCCCTCCGTCCCCGTCAACTTAGTAGGCCCACAAATCAGCCTCCCACCAAGGTGAGTCCCAGCTAGCAGGGGGAGTATTCATTTTTTTGTGCGTAATAAGGAGGCACTACCTTCTGGTGGGTCCGAGCTGACAGCGGGGGGAACGTTTTTTTGTGAAATACGGTGGCCAGTCCGATGGGTCCCAGCAGTCAGGGGGGAAACGTTTTTTCGTGAAATAAGGTGGCCCGTCCGGTGGGTCCCTGCTGTCAGGTGCAGGAATAATTATTTTGCGCGTAATAAGGAGGCACTTCCTTGTGGCCGCCGTGGACCCAGCTGTCAGCCTCTCCACGTACAGTACTCTTCCGATGGAAGTCGGTCGTTGACCACGTTGACCACACCGCGCCGAGAGCACCAGGGCGGTGGACGACGGCGAAGCCTAGGAAGGGGATGACGCAGAGCCAGGGAAGACACAACAGTGGAAGCCCGCGCTGAGAGGAGTACGAGGGTTCACTGGTTCGACTGTGGTGTGAGGCTACCGTCGCCGCAGAATAGCAAGGGGTGTGGGTGAGTGGAGGGATGGCCTGGCCAGCGGTGGGAGTAGTATGGGGGCGGTGAGGCCTCCACGGCAGCACAACCGACCACGGGAGGCAGGAGCAGGCGGCACGACCGGGCTGCTTTGGGCGGCTGGAGCAAGAAGACCAGAGGTTGAAGAAGCACTATGGCCGTTGGATGGACATCGTGCGGTCACTGAAGCTAGAATCATTTATATTGACTAAGTTGACAAAGCGCTTGGTACGCGCCAACTTAGTAGGCCCATAGGTCAGCCTCCGAAACGGTGCGCCCCAGATGTTAGGGGGAGGAATCATTTTTTGGGCGGCCGAAGCTAAGAATATCCGAGATTGAAGAAGAAGCACGACATTCGTTGGATATACATCCAACGGCCAGTGCTGCTAGAACCGTGTGTTGACTATAATAAGTTGATAAAGCCTTGCATACGCGTCAACTTATTTTTTAGGGGACGCGTCAACTTAGTAGGCTGACAAGTGTATGGCAGAGAACTTATAGCCCATTTGCAATTTGTAAGAATGTACAACCCATTTTTTAGTTCTAATGGAATTTACTACAGCCCATTTATAGTTTATTAAAATTACAACCCATTTTCTAGCTAGGACAATGCTTAATAATTTCAACCAACCATGAAGAGAGAATTCAATAAAATTTCCCACATTTTGATGGGATCCGAAAATTTTATCCCGAAATTTCTAGTCAGATTAAATATAAATTTGTATTATGTAAAAATCCAACAAAACATTGCACGCGCAACAATGAAAATTTAAGATTATCAAAATCCATAAATAATATTTTATAAACTAATTTCGTGTTTGGTGCATTTTTTATAGTTACTGACCAGTTTTTATAATTAATCCCATTTATTATTTTTTAAACCCATTTCCCTATTTAGCTTAATGCATCCCTCCTAGGAAAGATTTGCAGCCCAGTGGGGCGGAGAATAACAAGTTACCTTGCCTGGGTATTCCTCAAAAAAATGTATAGCTGGGCTAGCCATTTTCATCTTGAAAAAATTAACATCTGGGTTGGCTATCTGGCCTGGGCTAGACGGGCCACAGCCCACCCAGTTAATACCCTGCTCTCCTCTGAACAACAACGAAATCATCACCAAGAAAAACTCTGTAGTGCTCACGCCTCAAAAACAGAAATACTGCTCGAGCTGCTTGGTCCCAGTTGTCGGCCGCACCTTGTGCAATTCTCTCGTTTATATTGACTACATAGGTTGACAATGGTGTGGAACCGTGATGTTAGGAAACCAGGAGGAAGCAAAAAAAATATAGTAGTACATAATAAGGAGGCACTTGCGTTCGTACGACTATGGCCCTAGTGGGTCCCTAGTGTCATCTAGTCAAAAAAAATTCATCTCCTGAATCCTCATGTTCGTTGACGATGGTAACAATGCTCGGCGCCACGGCGAGTGCAACAACTCGAAGGACGACGAATAGGGCCTCGCGGGCCCTACGGATGGTCTGATACAGTGCCCGCTACTCATTCAGGAAGCCAGGATCATCGGACACATATGAGCACCTTCGAGAAACTAAGACAGCATGAAACGGTAAGGCCGCGCTCGGGAGCTCTGGTTTATTTCAAACATGTATTAACATACAAGTGTAATTTACTTGTCATCAGAAACAACGTGTAAAATACATGCGTAATGAAACCGAGGGCCCGAGGTTTGTAAGTAAAACCGGTGGGTTACGCGTGTAACTTGAGAGACGAGTGTATATTTTACGAGCACTACTATATGGATGATATTACCAGACGATACATGCACGACGTGCATATCATGCCATCCATGGGCAAGGCTGAAACAGCAGCTAACGGCTGGATTAGCAATCGTCCAAGTGTCGTTCAGCATTTTTATCGTATGTGAAGTACTTCCGATATTTTACTAGTCGAAATCGACCAACCAAGCGCTTCGCCTGAGACCATCTGCTTTTATTTACAAGCATCAGTTTTACAAGCGGTTTTGGTTGTAAAACGACGATCCAATCATGGCCTAATATCATGAGTTGGTTGGAAGATCATATGGTTTCATGCTAACCTACCTGACTTGTCGTGTAGGCTATGAATGAAACATAAGACGATGAACTTCTTAAGCACAGAAACAACAGAAGAGGATGATCTTCTTAACAAGCAAATCACTAGTATTAGATTGACATGCAAAACAATACGAAGCATTATTCTCAGGAGACACGGTGAACAGCTCGTGATGCCGCATGCCACAACATTCCAAGCTCAACTTTGCAATCAAACACAAGGCCTGGCATTACATAGACAATATTCAGAACAAACTCTTAACACAGTAATATCTCAGCAGAGTAACTATTTACTTCTATACTGAACACAGGAATAGGAAAAAACAATCGACGCTGCTCACAGCAAGGGTGTCCCACTCAAATATATCAAATGCATGTCTTCTGGCTAACATCAATGAGCAAATTTTGACAAGGTTTTCCAATTCCAATATATTAAACTAACGTCTTCTTGCTAACATCAATGATTAAACTTTGACAAGCTTTTCCCATTCAAAATATGTAATGCCTATGATCGTGGAGTCCTGTCGTAGCTTCTTGTACTTGTTTGGGCACTTTTTGCCCAGTGCACTCCATGTGTTGTAGAATTGCCAATGCTCTCTGCAGACTAGTCATGTCACCAGCGTCTAATAATACTCTGTAAAGCTTCTCGGTCATTCCTTCTGTAATGTAGCGCAAACAGTGACTGCTTCTTTCTACAAAGTGGAACGACCAATTGGACGCAGTAATGTAGCAGTTTGCCTTGGACACATTGGCTCCTTTTGTGCAGTTCAACTAAAATCGAAGTCGGAATAAAACCGAGCTTTAATTTTGATATCCCTGTAAGCAACAATAGGTATAAGGGAAACAATTACTGAGAAATAACGGTTGATGACTTGTACTCCCAGAAGAAAAGGATCTACTAATCTACCTTATCTTAATGGGAAACAAAGCAGGAGAGTAGCAATTCTCCATCAGTGTGATTCATTCATATTGACTGAGACATTATCTTAACAATGCCTTGTTTCAACATGTATAAAGAACGACAAAGCAGAAAAGTGCCATTCCTAAAACAGTGCAATTGATTCATTTTAACAAAGACATTATCTTAACAATACCTTGGTTAAAGAGGTAAAAAGAACTACAAAGCAGGATAGTACCATTCCTAACAAGTGTTGCAGTTTTGAACTAAGATTCAGTAGTTAATTAATTCTGAGAGTGGCATTGCTTAATTTAACCAGCGGCATTAGATTAACGAAAAGCATAAACAGTTCCAGGGGAAAGGGGCCGCAACAACACCATGTGCTTCCATTTACTTATAAAGGGGGTGATGCAGAGTTTGTTGTAACAAAGCAACAAGCATCATGTCTGGGTTGGTACCATTTTTGTTCACTACTTAATGGGAAACGAGAGCAATACAATAGCTTCAATTGAACATTTATTTAAAACAGTACCAATACAAGTAGCACAGCATCTCAAAACACACTGCACGATCATGTGGATGAAGACAAGTATGAACCTGTCATGACGCTCACAAGATAACCTACGAATCTGCCAACACAAATAGGAAATCCAATCTTGTTTTGTGCAATTGCACTGAAATCAAGCAAAGTGTTTTGCGTAGCGGAGCAAAATGTGGCAATAGCAACAAGTTGAATAGATATCCCTGTTTAAACAGAGGCAAAAAAGCAATCAATTACTGGCTAATAAAGGATGATGAAACATGCGGCCACAAAAATGGTAATCCCGCCAATCCCTAACAAGTGTTGTAGTTTTGAAATAAGATTCAGTAGTTAATTCTGAGAGTGGCATTGCTTAATTTTACCAGTGGCATTAGATTAACAAAAAGCATAAACAGTTCCAGGGGAGAGTGGGCGCAACAAGACCATGTGCTTCCATCTACTTATAAAGGGGGTGATGCAGAGTTTGTTGTAACAAAGCAACAAGCATCATGTCTGGGTTCGTACCATTTTTGTTCACTACTTAATGGGAAAAGAGACCAGTACAATAGCTTAAGTTCAATATTTATTTAAAACAATATACCAATACAAGTAGCACAACATCTCAAAACACACTGCACGATCATGTGGATGAAGGCAAGTACCAACCTGTCATGACACTCACAAGATAATGTATGAATCTGCCAACACGAATAGGAAATCCAATCTCGTTTTGTGCAGTTGCACTGAAATCAAGAAAAGTGTTTCGCGTAGCGAAGCAAAATGTCGCAATAGCAACAAGTTGAATAGATATCCCTGTTTAAATAGAGGCAAAAAAGGAATCGATTACTGGCTGATAAAGGAGGATGAAACAAACGGTGATAGAAAGAAGCATCTAACTTATCTTGGATGGAAAACAAAGTAGGATAGTAGCATTTGTAAAACGGTTGCATTGATTCATATTAACAGAGACATTCTCTTAAAACAACATTCGTTAAAAATGTAATTTACTTTTAACAATTGCTTCAATTTTCCGGTGGCATTCATAGATTAACAACAACAAAATAGCTGTATGGGACATGCCAGCACCATGTGCGTCCACACATATAAATGGGTGATGCAGAGTATGTATCCAAGCAGCATATATGCCTTGGTCCCATATTTGTTCTCTTTGAACCTTTTTCCTATGTGAGGGCAGCAAATCTAGTCCTGCACAAACTACCCGACCCCCAGTTTCTTTCCCATTTCAACAAAGAGATCGGTTCCTTACAGATGTGTGTACTGGGTTACCACCTTTTTCCCTTTTCGACCAACAAAGCGGCTGGATAGCCAGTCTACACTACTTTTCGTCCATCCTTTCCTCATTGAACCACGTCCTAGATTCTTGCTCCAGCCCACCGCACCCTTCTTTCCTCTTTGAACCAAGACCTAGATTCGACTATAGATCGAAAAAGATCCACATGCAGCTAGTGCAACGACGGTTTCAAAGAAACTTATACCTTAGGGTCGTCGGGATGTGGCAAGGCGTGCGGCGGGAGGCCGGATCTACCCACACTATGTACGACAGCGAGGAAGAAGGGGTTGGTGGCCCTCCCGCACAGGCGCTGGGTGAAAGAGAACAGCGCAGTCGGCAGTGGATTGCCTCCCTCGCCGAAGGCGATAGAGTGAACGCTGCACCTCCTCCCCTTCCTGGTGCGATGGGATACGGATGCCTCCTTCACTAGCTGTGAGGGGGGAGAGAGAGACAAGAGGCCAACGCATTCTTGTTTAGATTTGGTGAAGAGGGATACTGAATATAGCAAACCCTACCAATGAACACTGAGCCTCCAGCGTGTGTATATATATATATATATATATATGTAGTGCGGCGAGAGTGTGGAGAGTGCAAACCCTAGCGAACAAGCGCTGAGGCTCCAACTTATATATATACTACTATAGTACGGACTGAGCTCCGGTGCCTTCACTGCACCTGCTTTTGGCTGTATGACAGGTGAGCCAGCCACATTTTTGGCCCACCTGTCATAAACCCAAAGGCAGGTGCACTAAGTCAATGAAGCTGCGTCCATATAGTACTCTCATGTATACAACTAATATATAGTGGAGTGGTTTTCTTATTCTCTCCATAACAATCATTTTAAATTGTGTATGTACGAAACGAAACTCTTTATTGAACGAACAGTGAAGAAAACTACTACTACTTCCGATGAACTAACGATCCACGCGTCCTGGTCGCACTTCCTGTCCTTCACGTGCGGTACACTACCCTCCCTTAAGTGAACAACCACACATGCGGCAAATTATCAGAAACGTGTGAGAGTGTGTACAAATAAAGAATTTTAATTTCAATTATCGGAAAGGTTTGAGAGTATTAAAAAGTTTGACTTCAGTCAAATCTAATATGCGGAGTAAACAAAAATGGAGGGCTACTACGTCCATCTGGGTTTTTAGTCCACACCATTTTTTAAATCAAAGTTAATAGCTGGACAAATAAAATTACAGGGGAGCTGGAGACAAAGTTGTGAGAAGGCTTAGAAATCAATACAAAACTTATGCTCTTAGTACCAATGTCGATCCTTCTTCGAGGAAACATTTGGTTCATAACCAATTGTGTGATAAAACTGCACCAACGTGAAAGACGACTGCGTCTCCAACGCAACCAAGGTGAACTGATGAAGGATATCATCTTTGTGCGTAACAAGCAAAGAGCACCGATGAAAGACAACTTGTTTTTCATTGAAAATCGATCATCTTCACCAGCTGACGCAACCATGAGGCGCATGCATGAGCTTCGATAGGTCATCGTGGTGATGCATCATCCATTTGGCATCAAGTTTGGGTGAGGCACCTATGAAGTTCGACAAATCCTCACTGTGGTATGTTTCTTCTCAGTAATCAAGCTCGAGGAAGGAAGAACCACATGGCAGAGGACAGTGAGGCGGAACAACAATGGCCATCCAATTTTGTGCAGTTCCACTAAAATTGAGGAAGACATGCCTAGGTATGGAGATACGCATCGCTGTTTCCAAAAATATAAAAAAGGGATATAGTGTTCTTACTTTGTTTTACAAGATTCGCAACGACGTCTCAATTGTCAATAAGAATTAATGAAAAGTATACCAACAAACAGAAGCATCATAATTATCTTGATGGGAACTAAACCAGGATACCCGAGAAAAAAAGCATTTCTTCATTTAACTAGTGATAGTACTACCACCATATGGACAATGACCGCACAACCACCATGTACTTTTTGTTGAAACAACATGTATACCTCCACAGAGGCATAAATCAGGACAACTTTTCGAGTGGCATTTCCTCTATAATAGTACTAGTAGGTGATGTTGAACCAGCCGACGAACCCTAGCTACTATACATGGGGAGCTGGGGAGTAGTCGCATAGAAGAAAACCCGCATGCAACGACCTGGGGAGGCTGACCAGTACAAGAAGTTATACCTCAGGTGGGCGAGATGTCGTTTAGGCGGGCGGGCGGGATCGGCCCACACGACGGCATAGAACAAGGGCGCAGAGGATCTTCATCCGCACTAGCGCCGGCTCCGAGAGGACGGTGCGCATCGGCTTCCTCCATCACCGACAACGACAACATCAATGCTGCACCTCCTCACCTCCCGCAGCGGACGGGATTCGGCCGGATCTGTGACCACTGGTGAGGAGAGAGATAGAGTGGACTCTGTCATCTTGTTTTGATATGGAGAGGGTGAGAGAGCAAGACGCGATAAACTCTATCAAATAAGAGGCTATAATGGAGTAAAAAAAATCTCTCCATAGCAGTGCTTTTAAATAGAATACGCGTGTTCCCCGAAAAAAGAAACGAAAACTTGCAGACAATTTTTTAACATACCAAGAAAGAAAACTCGATCAAAAACACGCCCCCGCTTCCAGGTCGCGAGATTCGTCGCGCACACACACATAGACATAGACATGCCTATCCGTGTTTACATAAAATTCCATTTCCATCTCCATCTCCAATCATATTTGTCCAATTGGCACATTATTTATGTTGTTAATTATATACGCAACAATATTAACGTGCATCATCTCTTGTTTGCGAACGTCCGGACCGCTGCCACGGACGGTCCTAACCAACCCGAACCCTCTTTGTCGGGGATATACCCCGTGGCATAAATCGGCCGGAAGAATAACCCGGCCGGACTTGGCGGTTTACTTGAGACTCGGCTAAGACTTGATGATTCACTGGCGACCCAGCGGTTTACGGTTCATTGGTAATCCGGCAGGCGGGTCAGAAGATCGACAAGACCCGGCGGCCCAACTGGCGGTTCATGAAGGCCGGTTCATACTATGGTGGGCCGGTTTAAGAGGAAAGGCATGACGAATATTTACCTTGCAAGGAATTAAGACCAGGACTTGTATCCGGTTTGAATTAGAGATAGACTAGTCCTAATCCTAATAGGACTCCACATGTAACCCGCCCCTTCAACATATATAAGAAGGGGTAGGGCTCCCCAAAGAGGGACATGCTACAAGCAAGAAGAAATAATCTTAGGGCTAGACACAAAGAGGAGAGCCGGTTTACGGCGACTCCCTCATGATCATAATGAGACCTAGCCTCAAACAGCATGTAGGGTTTTTACCGGATGATGTTTCCCGGGGCCCGAAGCTGTCTAAATCCCTGTCTTGTGTTGTGTCTCTCGATTCCGCTCAACCCCTCTCAAGCTACCACATAGATGCGTTGGCCTCGCGACTAAGTCCTGACACTAAGGACATCTGACGTGTTAATTCCACGACAGTTGGCGCCCACCATGGGGCCCGTGCACAGTGGTGTTGAGTTCTTGAAGGGATCTTTTTCAGGGATCAAGAGATTCGCGGCTTTTTCAGTAAAGGGGAGCCAATCTGCAAGAAATCTACGTGGGCTATGTTTTTTATCAGCAGTCTAAGTCAGATCTGAGCAATTACTGGGCGGATTAAATTTGTTGTTCAACTTTGGATCTGGGATCACGAGATTTGGGTTCAAAAGAGAAATCAACCATCGTTCGTCTGGATGAGCGATCAAATAAAAAAGTCGTCGAGACTGGCGTTTTCCGCTGCAACTATTTGGCCGAATCGTCAAGTCCCAAGCGATAACTGCTGTCAAGTTGGAATTGTCAAGTCGTGCGTCATCGAGTTGTCCAAGGACTAGGGTCCGGTTTTGTCTCAATTGGATTGCTGATCCTACCAGCTGGCGTACGTTACATCAACCAAGGCAAGGCTAAGCTGAGATCCCAAGACAATTCAATGTTTTAGCAAGTCAAGAGGGGATTTGACTAATTGGTGCTACTGCCCGTTACCTGAAGGGAGTCAAAGACGGTCAAGAGCCGGCCGGTCTTTCTCTGTTTCCAACTCGGATTGGCCCCGCCTACCACTGCTTGGCTCCGCGCGCACGGGTGAGCACACAGCGGTCCGGCTCGCATCTACTGCTACTGCCTCAAAGCCGCCAATGTTGTGGCCAACGTACAGCCGCCAGCACCGGCTCGCCATCCGCGCGCTCGCGAGCGCCGGCCCCGCCTTTTCCTACTACGCCCGGTTGCCTCAAGTCGGCGAGGACTGAGTCGCCCGCATGCTGCAAGCCGCGAGTTGTCTCGCCAGTGTGACATTGCTGAACCGTTGTGGCCTCATCCCGTCTTAACTATGACCCCGTTCCGCTGCCCTGAGCCATCATCGATGCCCGCGTCGCGGCCTTGCTTCGGCCCTGGGCCGCCATCAACGTACTGATGAAGAGCCACCCTCATCGTCATTGCTGCGAATTTGAAGCCGCCGTTCTCTTATTACATCACCACCAAACCATCGCCGCTGCCAAGTCGCTGCTTCTGCCTTTCTGCTTCCAAGCCACCCCGTGGCCTCGCCTTGATGACCCTACAGTCCCGCGCTACCCCGAATTAAATCGCCGGTGCCGGTGCTCCCTCGTTTGCTTCCAAGTCACCAAAAGAGACTCAACAGTTGCAGCACCTGCCGCTTGCAAACTGCCTCTGTGGTCGAACCTTTGCTGCGTTTCAAGCCGCCTCCGGCTCCGGCGCGAGCCGCCGTCGCCGCCCGCTTCCACTATCGCCGTGCCAAGTATAGCAGGGCCGGCATGCTGCTCTCTCGAGTAAAAGGTACTTGAGAAACATCAGCGACACTGTGTATCGACTGGTCCAACCAAAATTTTATGCAACATGGACAGTATATTACGTGATTAATCGGTCCGTCTAGGCAGCCGGCTCACACTGACTATGACTATGATTTCTGGAGAAGGCCACGCGGAGAAGGCTGCTCATATGACGATCAAGTGCTTGGATTATCATCAACCCAATATATCATGCAAAATCAAACACAGTATAATTTTTGGCAGTGGCGGACAAAAGAAACAGCACAAGGGGGGTCGCACTAGCACCTGTGACTCTGGACAACCACTCAACATATTTATTAGCACAATTAGTACTAGTTGTTTGTACACTTGGCGTTGTTTCCAAGAAGGACAAGCATCCATCACGTGGAGGATTTGGCATCTACTGGAATGAGACCTCCAAGGAAGCTCTCACATGGTTACAAGGGACAAGCCATCACATCAAAAATCAAATGACAACCTGCAGTCGTCTGATGCTGTTCAACATAATTTAATGCCAGCGTCAGTATTCATCGAATAAAAAATATCAGGTGATATCTATCCTATGTATTTTGTTAAAGTACATGTTAAATTCATCCGACAACAGTTACTCTGGCATGTCATGTTTTTATGCAGGACGACTATTAAAAAAGGGGTGGTATTATACCATGGAGGCACGTTTGGCTGTGCCATGCAGCTTAATGGACACGCATATCGCGGTCCAGTTTACATCAATGCACCGGCCAACTCGCCCGTCCGTACCGCCTTACAACGCCACGGACAACTCGCCTGTCTGCACCGGCTTACAAACGTCGCGGCCGACTCACCCGTCCGCACCGGTTTACCACGCCGCGGCCGGTTCACCCGTGAGCGACTTCAACCTCACCTAGCGATCATCAATTTCATGGCGGATTATTTCCGGCCTGGCACATCAGGTGATATCCATCTAAAATATATTTTATTGGTACATATTATTTTTTGTCAAAGAGCAGTTTATCTTTGTCTTGGTCTGCAATACTGTTGATGCAGGACAATTGTTCACTAAATCAAAACGACGTGGTTAACTCGCCCGTCCATGCCGGTTTACAACACCGCAGCCGGTTCATCTGTTTGAGCCACCTCTGATGCTGAGGTTATCTTTTCCGTCCGCCTCTCGTGGCCTGGTCTACATCAAAACACCGGGCCGCACCTGTCCGCGTGAAGCTGTTTATTGAGTATGAGCAAGTCACAGCTTGGGTAGCCCGGTTTTCTTTCAAATTGGAGGCAAATTATCATCAACCGTCGTTTGCACTGGATGGCTCAATGGGCAGGTGCGCAAGTCGTCGCCACTATAGTTTTGGTCAACTTCAAATTGCCAGATGTAAGGAACCATTGGCCGAGTTGCTGATACGGCTCATACGGGATCATTTATAACCCGCCGCAGTCACCTCAACCTTCTGTGGATTCACATTGTGCTATCAACACCAATGATATACAAGTTATGACGGTTTATATCACGGTCAAATATGGAGAGTTTCAAGCCAACTCCTCGAGTCACCTTGAGACTCGGGGGCTACGATGATATGACTAAGCAAATCTTGCCAGCAAATTTAAGAACCCCAGGACGATGGAGGTTAAGATAACCCGGTCCCGGAGGCTACTGTTATTTGAAGGCCGTCAGAAAATTTCCGGTTTAGTAAGTATATGACAATTGCAAAATCCTGGCTCAATGAAGAAGTTCCGGATCATCAGAAAGGATTCCGGTTTAAAATCCGGCTCAAGGGAAGTCAGTCTCACTGAAGCTCTCAAGTATCCGGTTTACAATCCAGTTCAAGGGAAATATATTCTCCCACAAAGCTCTCAAGTGCTCAAATCCGGTTTAAAAATGTCCGGTTCAAAACGGAATTAACTTCTCGCAAGTTCGAGTTGAAAGGCCATTAGAACATTTCCGGCTGAAAATGAAGATTCCGATTTACAATCCGATTCAAGGGAAAGATGTCTCCCACAAAGCTTTGAAGCACTCAATATCCGGTTCAAAATCCTTGTTCAAGAAGGATTTATCTCTTGAAAAAAGTTAAAGGGTGCCAAAGAGGACCTGCTGCCATGATGCGCGGTCCAAACATGGGTATCATGCCTTATTGGCTTATCATATTATTGATCACTTGGGGGCTTGGTCGTATCCTAACCATAGCCACGCCTCTTGATCGGCCTAGTGCCACAACATCACTTGGGGCCTTGGTCGTGTCCTAACCAATGCGACACCTTTTGATAGGCGAAAGCCACCAGATCACTTGGGGACATGGTCAAGTCTGAACCAGTCACGCCTCTTGATCGGCCTAAGGCCATAGAGTAACTTGGGGGCTTGGTCGAACCCGAACCATTGCCACGCCACTTGATCGGCATAATGCCACGGTTTCAGTTGGGGACCTGGCTGACTTGAACCATAGCTACACCTTATTGGGAGCTTGGTCGTGTCCGACCATGGTAACACCATCTGATCGGCTCAGTAAAGCCTCTTTTTGCAAATGGTCTTATCATTGCCTTTGCTTCCATATTTTTTCATAACTGTTATTTGATTTTTGTTGCGTTTTTAAACCGACATTATTAATCCGTTTCAAACTGTCAATTACAAATTGGCGGAACACGGTCAAATCCTAATCCGGAGACTATCTGCCCGGTTTGCTTTTATGTTACCATCTTATTATGGAGTAAACTGGTGTTCATTAACCCGGCTTGACTTTCAATTACAAATTGTCAGTACATGATCAAATCATAATCCGGAGATTATCCGCCCGGTCTGGTTTGACTACGAGTCGCATGTATTATATATGGTTAAACCGGTGTTTATCACAGCCCGGTATGGTTTTATCATAAATCGACACAGTATGAAAGGAGTTATCATTACTCAAGATTGGGGTTATCACCCTTACTACAAAAAGTTGGTAAACCAATGATGTGATTCAATGTCACAGGTATGATATATTTCATTGATTATTCTTAAGTGCAGCCTTGGTTATAAGCATGGGTTATATGTTGGGCATTATGACCCGTCCGGCGGTAAACCGCCAGGACACTTTAAACTTGTTGTATGCATAGACAGGTTGAATAAATCATGATGATAAATTATCCGGTGTTTATTAAACCGGACTGGCTTTAAGATGATAAGTCGCCAGTATATGATGAGAAATTATCCGGTGTTTGTTAACCCGGCCTGGCTTTGGACTATAAGTCGCCAGTACATATTTGGATTGTGCCATTGGAATCATGCGCTTATAAATCATTGGGTTATATTATTCAAATAGCCAAACTTGGCTGAATTTTCATTATGATATTGAATGAATAAGGTTTTTCATACCAGATTATGTTATCTTTAATAGCCAACACGGCTGGATTTTTATTATGGTTATCAATAACCAATATTATAATTGAGGTTTTCAAAGTCGCTTTTAGTGCAATGGTTATCATATTATTAATGGATATGATTTATTCTATAATTGAAGGAATAGTCCCGAGTCGCTACAGGCTTATGACCCGGCACTTGGTGGCTACATTATTCAAAGTTGAGATTACATCAAATATGCAAGTCCCATGTCACTGCCAGCATGCACCATGGTACTTTGGGGCTAATGCAAAGTCATTTTTACTGGCTTATTGAAGACCCAACTCATCACATTGTAATGAGCCGGCCCTTGGGGGCTACCAATTGCTTCTGTCAACAGTTGAAGATACAAAGCTTTTTATTCATTATATTGAAGGGTCCACTGCTCAATTGGTAAAGCACAAGGCTCTTAACCTTGTGGACGTGGATTCAAGTCCCATGATGGGGGTTACATCATATGATGTTATTTTCATTGAAGTATATATTAATTCCCAGCTCAATATTATCTTACTGAGCCGGTCCTTGGGGGCTACACATCATTGCATAATGACCCGACCCTTGGGGGCTACACTGGTTGAAGTTTTTATGAGTATAAGACAATTACAACTCCCAGGTTGCTGCAAGCATGACAACCCGGCACTTGGGGGCTACATAGTATGGAGTATTCAGTTTTTACTAGTCACTGGGATGAACAACCTGGATTTCTTCAAGATTGTGTTCATATTGAATCAAATCTTAAGTTGTCACTACGTTACCTTCTTAAGATTTGAGGGCTACAAGTGGTAGGCATATAAGAGGTATATTTTCAAAAGCTGATGTTAACAGACAGTTATGATCCGGTGCCATCAATATTTGTAAAATGGCGAAGTTCTACATTCTTAAACCGGCTGAAGATCAGATGAGTATTTCAAAGACCAATATTTTTGTTAAGCATTGGGAGCTGAGTCAAAGAAGTTATTCTTCACAATATTTCTCTATGACAAACCAATGTCAGCAAATTGATTATGAAGTTGGCCTATTGACCCTGATTTTCTAGAAGAAAATGACAAGGATTTAAAGATGCTCAGGATCAGTTTAACATGGATAATTCCAAATTAAACTGGGGGCTAATGTCGGGGATATACCCCGTGGCATAAACCGGCCGGAAGAATAACCCGGCCGGACTTGGTTGTTTACTTGAGACCCGGCTAAGACTTGACGATTCATTGGCGACCCGGCGGTTTACGGTTCATTGGTAATCCGGCAGGCGGGTCAGAAGATCGACAAGACCCGGCGGCCCAACTGGCGGTTCATGAAGGCCGGTTCATACTATGGTGGGCCGGTTTAAGAGGAAAGGCATGACGAATATTTACCTTGCAAGGAATTAAGACCAGGACTTGTATCTGGTTTGAATTAGAGATAGACTAGTCCTAATCCTAATAGGACTCCACATGTAACCCGCCCCTTCAACATATATAAGAAGGGGTAGGGCTCCCCAAAGAGGGACAGGCTACAAGCAAGAAGAAATAATCTTAGGGCTAGACACAAAGAGGAGAGCCGGTCTACAGCGACTCCCTCATGATCATAATGAGACCTAGCCTCAAACAGCATGTAGGTTTTTACCGGATGATGTTTCCCGGGGCCCGAAGCTGTCTAAATCCCTGTCTTGTGTTGTGTCTCTCGATTCCGCTCAACCCCTCTCAAGCTACCACATAGATGCGTTGGCCTCGCGACTAAGTCCTGACACTAAGGACATCTGACGTGTTAATTCCATGACACTCTTCATCACCCGCGCGTGCTTCCCGCCCAAAACGGTCAGTGCCGCATTCATGCCCGGCTAGAGCGGACGTAGCCCCTCACTGGCGCCGGCATTGAACGGGCGCGCCAGCCGAAAGAGCGTTGCCCGCGCCACTTCGTGGTGCACGCTACTGCTCCATGTTCAAAGGTCGCAATAGCCGGCTACAACATGCATGTAAAAAGTTCTTGGGAGTCCGTGCTACAGCTAGCTGTCCTCCCCCAACTCGTCAATCTTTTCTAGTAGTGCTAGTACTCCATGGCGCGATCCATCGACAAGCAGGCGGGAAAGTTATCGTATACTCGGTTTGCTGTGAGTGGCATGCCGAGCGACCGTGTGGGGTCGATCCGTGGAGGAGGGTGAGACACAAACACGATAGACGTGATTTAAACGTTGGTTTTGCTCGATGGCACGATCCAACGAAACGAAACCTTGGTTTCTCTCCGTTTCCATTTTTTCTCCGGAAAAACGGAAACTTTCCACTCCATTTTCATTCCTATTCCAAGGTTGCCCTGTTACAACATTCCATCAAATACAAAGGAAAACTAACACGCATGCTGATGCATCTCAATGATTCAAAGATCATAGCCAATATTTACTTCACAACTAAAGACAAAAGTTGTGAGAGCGTGTATGAAAGAAAAACTAATAATGGGGTCACACGACTTAAACCCTAAACCCTAAACATGATTTAATTTCCTGGCCATGTAGAACATGTCGAAAGAAAGACGGCCGACACCCTCGGAATATACGATGCTTTTGTGCAGTTCCACTAAAATCGACCTGAGCATCCCTGATGGAAAAAATATTGAAGAAGTGTGATTAGAATAATAGTACTGGCACTAGTTCATGACACATAAACTCATCACAAGTAGAAGCCGGTAGAAGTAGAGAAAGATCGACATGGAGATGGAGCTATGGCAGTGGAGCAAGCTGGTTCCAAAAGGAAGATGGACTACCTGGGACGTCGGGCTATAGCTAGAAGGGCGGTTGGGACGCGGCATTGTCCCATACCGCGGTGACCCCCGATTGGGATGCACCGACTGTGGGTTTTCTCGCTCGCAGATGTCGACCGCATCTACACAGAACATTGTTCCCTTCCCCAGCTGTGGGATCAGGCCTGTCGTTCTATGCTTGTGAAGAGAGCTACCTAAGCAAGCAGGCTTGTATCTTAGGCTCCTGCTAGTGTATATATAGTGGTTTTCTTTTTTCTCTCCATATTAACCATTTTATATTGCATACGTGTCATTGAAGAGTGAAATGATGGTTGCTTCTTCCGACTAACTTACTGTGTGATTTGACTGCTCCTTAGTGGCCCCTACACGTACGCCCCCTACGTGTATGCAACAGTCACACATACACATGGATGCAAAAACGCGCGCGACGCCCTAATGCATGCATGTCCGAGCACACGATGGGACACACACGGTCATGCTCAAGTGCTCAACCTACACGTGCATGCACACACATACTCAGTCAGGGTGAGCTAGTGACTGTATAAACACCGGAATATATATACATATATATTGAGCGCAATGAGCGTATTATGAAGTCCACAGACCGTACTTTTACAAACATACAGTGACAGACAGTGTATTTATCTCGTTTGAAATTAAGCCATATTAACCGGAGAGGAGGCAGTATGGACTAGCATTACTTTGTTGTGTCCCGTCAACTTGCCGAACGAGGAGAAGGTTGCAGTACGGGAGAAGCTTGCACGCGGTAGCTCGCAGGACAAGGAGAAACTTTTGACTAATACAAGCTCTCCCTCGCTCAGGCGGTGGACGTGCAACAGTTAATTCGGTGCCAGATTGCCAAAAGCATACACTATACCACTAGTACTATTATTGTTCGACTTCCCGAATAGGCGAACAGCCAAGCGCAAAGTTTACTAGTAGTACTAGTACTACTACCATAGTCTATAGAGGTATGTACTATACTAGTACTCCCTCCTTTCCGATTTATAGGGCTTATCTCAAAATCTTAGTTTTTCCATTTTATAAGGCTCAATTTGGTTGTTCCCCATCACAAGTTCAGGTTCCAAGGTGCATTAAATCATTGCATGCAAGTATTAAGAGAAAATTGACCAATGCATGTATGCATTGCAATTAATACATTGGTAGACATAATTTTTTGAGGAAAACAAGAGCATTAATTGGGTGCTTTTGCAAATTACAAAAAATATTCCACCACTCACAATCTACCTTGGTTGGTGAGATTTTTGAATTGAGCCCTATAAACCAGAAAGGAGGGAGTACTAGGAACCGAATGGAGGAGCGTCTGCACTCTTATTATTATTTTAAAATGTGATAAAGCAATCTTCAACACATTTGGTTCTCTTCAAGGGATCTCGCATGTGATAATGGAAGTTGATTGCATGGATCACTCGCCACAATTCTCGCTTAATTACGGTTCATATCCTGTTACAAATAGGAGCGCTCGGTAATATTTCCTCTTTTTTTGTTATTCAACATGTAAATAGGTCAGCAAACCTTGCGACGCATCTTCATGCGAACCGTGCTTGCTGCACTTTGAATGTGGCCGAGAGCTGGCTTGATGAAACACCTCGCTTCCTACTTCTTTTTTTGTGGGGTACATCGCTTCCTAGTGACCAGTGTCTTGGCGGATCGTCCTATGAATGTTTATATATGAATAAAGCTCTCTCATTTACCCACAAAAAATATTAAGCCATATTAATCGGAAAGGAGGGAGTATGGACTAGCACTACTTTTTGGTGTGTCCTGTCAACTCGCAAAATGAGGAGAAGCTTGCAGGACAAGGTGAAGCTCGCTTACGCCTTTTGACTAATGCAACCTACCCTTGGTGGACATGCATCAGTCCATTCGGTGTCAGATTGTCAGAGGCATACACTGTAGTACCCAACATGCGGAGTACCATCATTGTTCGACTTCACGAAGAAGCGAAGAGCCAAGCGCAAGGTTTAGTAGTACGAGTAGTACTACTACTAGAACCGCATGGTGGAGCATCTGTACTCTTATTTTTTTAATCTCTAATAAAGTACATGTTTATTCCGGAGAAGGGCGGAAAACGGCATCCCAACATGTAATGATGATATCGATCAACCAACCATGCTTGAATATATCTTGGCCTCCGTGCGAGCCCGTTTGTGTGTTCTCGCTCCTCGTATCTCTCAAGGAACGGCGGGTTGGCTCTTTGCCGTCAATTGAGATCGGTTTGCTCACACTCCTATCCCACATGTCAGTGATATGCCAAGATGAGGTGCATTGACCGACTGGCCATACACGTACTTGGTTTTGCACCTTCATACTACTCCTCCCTCCGTCATAGTTTACAGGAAGCGCTTCATTATGATGCATTTCTCTCCATGCATTTCCACCACCAGAGAGACTTTAGACGCGTTTAGTTTAATGCTCAATTAATTAGGGCGTGGTAAATGCAATCAAGTCCACAATTTTCTCTCGATGTACTACTACGAAGTGGAGTAAGTGCATGCATGTGTGTACCCGGGGTGGAAGCACTTCATGCATGTGTGTACGAATTATTCCCTCTAGTAATAGACGCCGTGCTATAACTACTAATGCTATTTTTCGGGCCGATTGCTAGTCGCCTTGGTCCCACAGATTTTTTTTCTTTTTTCTGAAGCGCACTCTATAAACAGTAACGGATGGAGTAGTATGAGCGGATTCAAAGAAGAGCGTATTGATGGTTGCTTCTTCCGAGCAACTTACAGTGGGAAAGGCGGGGCTTATGATTTGGCTGCTCATTACTCACTATTAATGCGGCGCAACGACCGGGGTGAGTCTCCCATGACGTTGTGCACTACCCCCTCGGTTCTTAAATATACTCCGGAGTATTTGTCTTTCTAGAGATTTCAACGAGTGACTACTCAAATATTTGTCTTTTTAGAGATTCAAATGGACTACTACATACGGATGTATATAGACATATTTCGGAGTGTAGATTCACTCATTTTGCTCCATATGTAGTCACTTGTTGAAATCTCTAGAAAGACGAATAGAATGTTTAGGAATGGAGGGAGTACACATACGAAGCAAAATGAGTGAATCTACAATCTAAAATATGCCCGTTTGAAATTTGTAAAAATACAAATATTTAGGAACGAAGGAGTACAATTTTGTGCATGACACATGGACCCAGATGCTGAAGAGGCTTCTGGCAATGCTATCAAGCTTCCATAATTTGTTTACATAATTGACGTACTATAACAATAATTTTCCAGCAACATGAAATTATACAATGGTGTGAGCTTTCAGCTTTTGTTTCGTGTGTCTTGCCATCGATGCTCTTTCGGAAACAATAAAAAACTAACATCCTTGCTAATGCATGTCAATTATTAGCAGATCAGAGGTAATATTTACATCACAACTGAAGACAGAGTTGTGAGAAGGTGTTCAATTAAAATTGATCGATGCTTTCATTGGCAGCAGCGTCCCCCCAGTTCTGTCTAAATCAACAAGGCATGTTGGGAAAAAAATAGCTGTCTGGAGCATGCAACATTCTGATCATTTTGTGCAGTTCCACTATAATAGAGCTGAGCGTCCCTGTTCCAAAGATATTAAGTGTGATGACGATAATAGAGGACTGCTGATGAAACAATAAACACACAAATAGAAGCCGGTCACCTTTGCAGTCTCTCTTAAGACTAACTAGTTGGAGAAGATTAGGCTCGGAGTTGGATGAGGATAGAGCAAAACCAATCTCCCTTTGTGCAGTCGCACTGAAATGTAGAGACGTTGCCCGTGTGACATTTTAGTACAACTCCACAAAACACTCTTAAGAAAAAAGTGATTTGTGCAGTTCACCAAAAGGTCGCAATAGCAACGAGGTGAAATGGATAGCCCTGTTTGCAAAAAAGAGGTAGAAAGGAAACAATTACTGGCCAATAACAGTTGATGACACATGCGATGACAAAAAAGAAGCATATTCCTTGTCCTAAGGGAAGATAACAACACGGTTGTGTTTGTCTAAAACGGTGTGAGGACAAGATTGCAATATGGAAAGTACGTCGGACGAGCTACGTTCTGGGCAAACTATGGAAGATCCACATGCAGCGACGTGGGAAGACGGGCAGTGGAGCAAGGCCGGAGGGGATACCTGGAGGTCGTCGGGATGTAACTAGGTGAGCAGCGGCGGGCAAAATCTGCCCATACTGCGGCAGCGAGCAGGTGGTGTAGGCCCTGCCGCGTCGGAGCTTGGTCAGAGAGAACGGCGTGTACCGCAGATCGGGACGTGCTGCCTCGGCGCCATCGAACGAAGAAACGATGCACTTCCTCCCTTTCCCCCGGCGGACAGGATGCGGCCGGATCAGTGACCAATGGTGAGAGAGAGAGAGGCCACCGCAACCTTGTGTGAGATACTCTGAAGAGCGACAAACCAGGCAGGCAGGCTCCATTGTATATAGTGGAGTGGACTACCTTTTTCTCCATAAAAATCGTTTTATATTCTGTGTACGTGCCATTGAGCGCTATAACTTTATTTAAAAATAATGCGGCAACGCGTCAAGTCGAACTTTGTTTCGTGCACGCATGGTACACGACCTCCCTAGGTAAACAATCGCTACAGGCGTTCAATTTAGCACGTGGGCTGCCATTTTGTAAAGAAATGAGCTCCACTATGTACCCGCGCGGGTGTGGCTGGGCACGAAGCGTGAGTATGTGCATGGTGCACCTATTCTCTTCTTGTATATGTACACCACCTACGTGGGGTTGTGTGAGAGAGATACAAACCTAGAGAGATATAGTGTGTGGGTTCATGAGAGTTTTTTGGAGGGGGGTGGGGGTCAATAAAAAAATGTAACATATGCAATATGTGTGAAATAGAGTTCTGGATATAACATATATATAGAGGGGGCGATCCACGAGAAGAGAGTGGAGGTATCATCGGCTTGAGGTGTCCATAGAATCGATGAGAGGGATGATGTGTCTGTGTTTGTGTGTGTGTGTGTGCGCGCGCGATCAATAAAGAGTGCCATCGAATTTGTGTGTGCCCACGTCAAAGATATAGAGTCGCTGGCCTACTGGAACGTGAGAGGGGACATGTGCAGTTTGCCTCTGTGGCATGGATACCTACCTGCAGCCCTCGACTATCGATGTGTGGTGGAGGAAGAGGGAGGCCCAATTAACTATAGAGGTATAGTGGTTGGTATATGTGTGGAGGAGGAGACAGGCCTACCTCATGTATTAAGGAGATCGATCTGCCTCATGTATTAAGGGAGATCAATCGGCATCCATGCATATGTGCAGGAGAGGAATAAGGTTGGGAGAGAGACAGAGCTAGAGTGTTGGAGGGGGTGGTAGTGGAGTTGCTTCTAACAAATGGTGGGATAGGCTTGCTAGACAAAAGGAGGGCACACCCACAATATCAATAAGAGAGGAGATGGCTGCTTGTTGTCTGTGCACGTGCGTGTGAGAGACGGGTCAGGAGGCATGCATGAATGATGAGGGGGGACTGTCGTGGTCCTAAGGCTGACAGTAGAAAGGGGGGTAGGCATGGAGAGGCAAGATCTTAGCTATGGCGAAGATGTACACACGAGGTTTACGAGTTCAGGCCCTTCTCGGAGGAAGTAATAGCCCTACGTCTCGGTGCCCGGAGGCGGTCGATTGGATTATGTGTGTTGTATTACAAGGGGTGCGAACCCTTGTCCTGGAGGAGGGGGTGGCTTATATAGAGTGCGCCAGGACCCCCGCCCGCCTCCATTACAAGGGGCTTAATGTACATAAAGTAAGGGGCGTTACTGGTAATGCCAGCCTTAATTACTCTGAATGCTTATCAAGACTAAGGAGAGAATGTCAGGCCGTTGCGTGCTCTTCTGACTCCTGATCTTTGATATAGTCGAGTGGCTCCCCATATGGTCGAGTGATGGTAGGAGGTGGTCGTCGAGTGATGTGGTCGTCGAGTGGATTGCACTCGACGTACTTGACTGGTGTTCTTCTGTTGACTCTTGGTCTTTTTATCTTCTGGGGTAGTGACCTTGGGTAGGACGTATGGGCCGGGCATATGACCCTACCCCAGGTCTATATCCTCGTCAGTAGCCCCCAAATGGATAAAGGTGCGAGTGGAAAGTAGGCTGATGTTGATCCTTCTCCGAGCTTCAGGCCTTCGCGAGTGCTTGCTGCAAATCTGAACGCCTACGTCGGTATTTCGGTGTCGACTCAGTCGCCTTGATCCATTTAATGAGCCATCGACTGAACTGGTGACATCAAGCATCGAGTGTTGTGTTAGAGTGCGAGATCTTAGACGTGATTGTCTGTGGCGCATCCCGGATTTCGCGGGATAGAAATTTTCGGAGAAGCGCGCGGGCCAGAGAGTGCCGAGACAGGCGGCTCGGATAAGTAGCAACGCCTTGATTATCACGCTGCCTTTTTCGCCACGTATGCTATGCGCAACTGTTGGAGGATTTGACGGGATTGCGTGTGTCCATGCGTCAGTCACTCGGAAGTGGCCCTTTATAAGGTGTCGGGACCGAGGCACTTGCACTGTGCACGCCTGTTCCTCCTTCTTTCTCCTCTGTTTCTCCACTGCTCCCAGCACCTCCGCTCTCGACGCTGCTGCTCCCACGCCATGGTGAAGGACAAACCAGCAGCGCTAGAGCGTGCTAAGAAGGCGACAGGGGCGGCGAAGGGCAAGAAGCAGCAACGCGGGTCGTCGTCGTGCGCAGGGCTGCCGCCGGGCTGGATCCAGGGCGATTGGATCCGGTCTTTGATTCGGCAGGCGGATCTGGACGAGCTGGCGGAGTCCGGGTTAATCGCCAAGGAGGCAACAAGGCTACCGGAGGGGGAGATGAGTCCCCAGCCTCGACCGGGTGAGTGCGTTCTGCTCGCCACCTGAGGGAGTCCTGGATTAGGGGGTATCCGGACAGCCGGACTGTATACATCGTCCGGACTATTGAAGCGTGAAGATACAAGACTCAAGACTTCGGCCCGTGTCCGGATGGGACTCTCCTTTGCGTGGAAGGCACGCTTGGCGATCCGGATATTGTGTTTCCTTCCTTGTAGCCGACTCCATGTAAACCCTAGCCCTCTCCGGTGTCTATATAAATCGGAGAGGTTGGTCCTTAGAAGGCCGATCACAATTACAATCATAACATCATAGGCTAGCTCTTAGGGTTTAGCCTCTACGATCTCGTGGTAGATCTACTCTTGTACTACTCATATCTTCAATATTAATCAAGCAGGAAGTAGGGTTTTACCTCCATCGAGAGGGCCTGAACCTAGGTAAACATTGTGTCCCACGCTTCCTGTTACCATCAGCCTAAGACGAACAGATCATGACCCCCTACCCGAGATCCGCCGGTTTTGACACCGACATTGGTGCTTTCATTGAGAGTTCCTCTGTGTCGTCGCTGCAGGGTCTGATGGCGCCTTCAATCGTCAACAACACGGTCCAGGGGGAGACTTTTCTCCCCAGACGGATCTTTGTGTTCGGCGGCTTCGCACTGCGGGCCAATTTGCTTGGTCATCTAGAGCAGATCGATAGCCACGCCCCTGGCCACCAGGTCAGGTTCGGAAACATGAACTACACAGTGGATATTCGCGGAGACTTGATCTTCGACGGATTTGGGCCTGCGCCAGGAGCACTAAACAGTCACGATGAGCACGGCTTAGACCTGTTGTCGGACGAAGCTCGGGATATCACCCCCATAGTAGCCTCAGATCTAAATCCGGAGCAGGTTGGGTTGCCTAAGGACAGAGGGGTGGACCCCGCCCCGCAGGCCGTACACTCATCGGCGGAGGAGCCGAACACAGGTCCCACCGCTGTGGAGGCCTGTAACCCCGGGGCCCCGGACTCGTATCCGGATGTTGGTTCCGGTCGGCACACCCTTGAGCTAGCCGAGCCAGGTTGTGCTCTGGTAATGGAGTTTACCGCTGCGGACATGTTCCAGCACTTGCCCTTTGGCGACATGCTGAACTCACTAAAGTCTCTCTCTTTGTCAGGAGGCTCTGGGCCAAACTATGTCCGGCTTGAGTGGGAAGTAGGCAACGAAGGAATTCGCTGCCCACCCACCACCCACTTCATTGCCACGGTCGATGATTTAACCAACGTGCTTGACTTCAACTCCGAAGACATCGACGGTATGGACGCTGGTGCAGGAGCCACCGCTCGCGGGGCGGTGGACGTCCACCACGTCACATGATATATACATGGTGGATACGCCCAAGGAGGACGACGTGGCAATCCGAAAGATAAAACCCCCGGGCAAAAGCCAAAACGGCGACGCAGACGCTGCTCAAAGTCCAGCAACAGTAAAAATAGCGACAAGAGCGCAAGAAGGATCGACATACCAGCAAACTCCGAAGGCAATAATGACCACATGGACCCAGCGATGGAGCAGGATGAGTCATGTCATGCCAAACCGAGTTCGGAGCAGACGCCCGATTACAATGATCCAGAGGGTCGAGTCCATCAAACCGCCCCAGGACAAGAGCACAGTCCGGACGATGATGCATTCATCATTCCGGAAGAACGCGTGGAACGAGATAACCTCCACAGAAAGCTTATGGCCATAGCGATAAGTCTAAAGAAGCAGAAGCAATGGCTCAAAGCCGCACAGGAAACGCTCAATCGCAGATGGAATAAGGTGCTAGACACCGAAGAAAGATATGGCGATGATCGCCATACAAAAAGCTATCCCAAACGCAAGCTACTGCCAGAATTCGATGACGAGGCCGTTCCACCAAAGAATAATACGACCAGGAGACCAGACGTACCGGTTCACAACCACAACAGAACGGCTACTGACGCCGCGCACGATCTACGTGAGCATCTGGATAAGCAAGCCGGTGCGGCCAGGTCCATCTACGGATCTAAAGGACACACCCCAGCGTGGGACTATGGTCACCAGAATGATCATACAAACCAAATACCAGTTCGGAATAAGCTCCGGACATAGCAACAGCCAACTGCATGCCACAACGCATCTAGATACAGAGGGGCTGCTCACCCCCTGTGCTTCACCGAAGAAGTACTGGACCATGAATTCCCACAAGGTTTCAAACCTATGAACATACATGCATACAACGAAATGACAGACCCAGGGGTTTGGATCGAGGATTTTATCCTGCATATTCACATGGTTCGTGGGGATGACCTTCACGCCATCAAATATATTCCCCTCAAGTTGAAGGGACCAGCTCGACACTGGTTGAAAATCCTCCCCGAAAATTCAATTGGGAGTTGGGAGGAACTCGAGGACGCTTTCAGGGCCAATTTCCAAGGGACTTATGTCTGGCCTCTGGATGCGAACGATCTAAGTCACATAATCCAGCAGCCCGGAGAGTCCGCCCGCAAGCTTTGGAACAGATTCCTCACTAAGAAGAATCAAATTGTTGATTGTCCGGACGCTGAAGCCTTAGCGGCATTCAAACACGGCATCCACGACGAATGGCTCGCCAGACACCTCGGCCAAGAAAAGCCAAGGACAATGGCAGCCTTAACAAGCCTTATGACCCGCTTTTGCACGGGTGAAGATAGCTGGCTAGCCTATAAAGGCACCAGCGACCCCAGCACATCCGAAATAAGGGATGGCAATGGGAAACCACGGCGTAATAAACACAGACGCCAAAACAAGGAAGAGAGCCCTGACAACACAACGGTCAATGCCGGATTCAGGAGCTCTCGACCTGATCAGCAAAAGAAGCAATTTAAAGGCAGTAAAGAGGGAGCGTCCGGTCTGAACAGAGTCTTGAGCAGACTGTGCCAAATTCATGGCACCCCGGAGAAACCTGCGAACCACACGCATAGAGAATGCTGTGTCTTCAAGCAGGCCGGCAAATTAAAAGCCGAACACAAGGGGAGGGAAACTCCAAGTGACGACGAGGATGAACCTCGCCAGCCGAACACTGGGGGGACAGAAAAAATTCCCGCCAGAGGTTAAAATAGTAAACATGATCCACGCGACTCACACACCCACGAGAGGGCACGAACGCGCGCTCAGAGACGCGCACGATATAGAGCCCATAGTACCCACATCTAACTACTAGACGTCTTATCCGATCACCTTCGATCACACGGACGACTGAACTAGTATTCGGCACGGAGGATCAGAGGCCTTGGTGCTTGACCCAATAATCGACGGATACCGTCTCACCCGTGTCCTCATGGACGGCGGCAGTAGTCTCAATTTAATATACGAGGACACTGTCTGCAGGATGAGGATAAACCCATCCAGAATCAGCCAAAGCAACACCACCTTTGAAGGGGTGATACCAGGCATTGAAGCCTATGGCAGGGGCTCCGCCGTACTGGAGGTAACATTTGGCTCCCCAGGCAACTCCAGAAGCGAAGAACTACTCTTCACCATTGCACCCTTCCAAAGCGGCTATCATGCACTGCTTGGAAGAACGGCCTTCGCCCGCTTCAATGCATTTCCGCACTATGGCTACCTTACACTCAAGATGCCCGGTCCACATGGTGTCATCACCGTTAGCGGAATCACAGAGCGCTCTTCACGCCCAGAGGAACACGCGACGGCCCTGGCGGCCGGACTATAAGCGGCCTCCAATATCAGAAAACATGACTGGTCATTAAGACCACAGACACGGTTAGACGAGTCCGGTAGCCCGGATAAAATTAAACCAGGGCACCGTATATGTAATCCCATGGCGGACACCAGGGGCTATAAATATTTAAACAACCCCACACTCGGATCAACCTTATTGGTAGGCCAACATCTTACACTTTTAATTTCCATCGCATACTTACGTTGTACTCTCCTACAAGTTTTCCTTTTTCCACAGACAACGTTCGCACGATACCCTTCCAGGATATGGCACAACGGAGACAAAGGCGCAGACATGCAGCAGGGCCCTGTTTAACAGGTTTCTTTTTAGATTAAGCCCCTGTGTAAACCTTTTCTATTGCTTCTTGTTGTTTAGCCATCCCATGGGTTCCATACCCATAGAGGATACTGTCGTTATTAGCATTTCACCACGACAGATTACCGCACGTACCTGGAAACACAGGGTTCATAATGAATGGGCATTCTTGATCCCATCTTCTGTTATGAAGCCCGAATACCTTCGGGAGTGTTCGGCGTCACGAGTTTGGCCTTATATGCATCAGCTCTGAATCATGTCTTTGGTCAAATGTTGGGTTTGCCCGGCTCCTGGGTTTGCCGCCTTACGTTCCATTATTATCGGCTAAGGCGGCCAAAGGAGAACTACTATGATTGTGCCCTGGTTATTCCGGATGAGCACCTCAGTAGAGAAAGCCGAAAACTGACTATCATGATGCAGCGAGAGACTGTTCAACCACTCCAAGACTCACTAGAATCTTTAGGATTCCTCCGCATTAACGAAGGGCCGTTTCCCGGCCATGTACATACGCGCCCGTATTCAGATGCACGTGAAGGTACCAGGGGCTACATAGTATCCCCACCTTTAGACTCCCACGGCTAAGCGAAAGTGTTACAACTATATAGTCCGGTTGCCTAGTTCGACATGCGATCACCTCCTTAATGGACCAAGACGTTGGATCAAGTGTGATTAAGCATATTTTTCGCGAACACCCCCGCATTGTATGCGTGGGGGCTGAAGCCAACGACTACTAACTTTCAGATTACTTATATACATATATAAAAACGGCCGCACAGGGGGCACAATCATCTTTTCAAGCAAAAAGTATAAATATAGCCTCATAATCAAAATAAACATTGTTTTACAAAATAAACATTGTTTTACAATGATTCGATTTATCACTCGAACAAGGCATTCTTCGAGCATTATGCCTCTATTAGCCGGGCACCTTCTGTGACCTGCGCCAACTAGTGCTCGACCGGATATTGGCCCCCCACCGTTTCCTGGGTCACTACAATGGTGGCCTCCATATCCGTCCCATAGGCTTTAACGTGGGCAAGAGCCATTCGTGCACCCTCTATGCACGCCGACCTCCTCATGGCATCGATCCGAGGCACGGCCCCAAGGAATTATTGCACCAAACCAAAGTAGATGTCCGGCTTAGGCCCCTTCAGCCAAATATAGTCTATTACAGACCGCATTGCAAGCCTGGACAGCCTGTGAAGCTCCGCCACAGCAGCCATCTTCTCATTTAACGGTAGCGGGCGAGTGGGAGCATTGAATTGCGACTAGAAAAGCTTCTCCACTTCCTTACCACCTTGATCCTCGAAGAACTTGGCAGCGTCAGCCATACTATTCGCCAAGTCCGCATATGCATCGGCCGGACTCCAGTGTCCATCCAGGGGAGCATACTTCGGATCCAAAAATTTCGTCTGTAGTAAGTAGGAGCCCCCAGCCACGATTTTGTCGGCCTGTTGGATCTCCTCCCGCATACCCCGGATCTCGGTCCGCATCTCCTTGGTGGCATTAAGTGCCTTGTCCAGCTCGGCCGAGCTAGCCTTATTCTCCTTTTCAAGGAGTACATACCGGTTGGTGGCATTTTTTAACTCCACAACCATTTTGGCTATCTTTTCCTCGCTTCGGCGATGAGCAGCCTGTTCGGCTCTCAATTCTTCGGCCGCCTTTAGGGCAGCCGCATTGCTAGCCCGAGCTTGTTCCTTGGCCTGAGCAAGTTCCGCCCTCAAGGCCTCCACAGCAGCAGCACCATCTGCAGTACAAACACATTGCACTAATATTATGCCCCTCTCACATTTTCCTATACAACATAATAGGGAAGCAGAGCACATACCCTGTGACTCGGCCAGCCGTTTGTTCACCAGCGTGATATCGGCATCGATAGATCTGATCTGCCTCCTTAGTTGGGCAACTTCAACAGACTGGTCGGCTGCCGGATCCTTAGATACATGCGCACATGTACAGCACAGCCATTACTATATGATCCCCCGTTTGCCGCCTATGGTGGGCAACCAGAGTCTCAGGGGCTACTATCCATATGGAGCACACCTAGCGCGTGCCTCACAGCCAAAAAATAGTGCATTTTTTACTACATACCTCAAAGCCTCTGAGCAGGCTCGTAAATGCCTCATTCAAAATGCTTGTAGCGGATGAAATCTTCTTAAGCACCAAGCTCATTAATGAGTGGTGCTCCACCGAGAGCGCAGCTCACTCCAGAAGACCTGTTAGTACGTCCGGCCAGGAATCGAACTGTGCCGGACCCTTCTGATCGCCCCCCGTGGGAGCCAAACACTCCAGGCTCAGGGCGACCGACGTATTGGCCTCCAGCTTCGGGAGATCCGGACTCCTCCATGATGACACCTCAGTGTCTCCTGCATCATGAGGCGGAGAGGTCGGTGGGGTCTCGCTCTCCATCATCTCCGAAGGAAGATCCCCCGAAGACGAACTCTGTTGAGGAGAGCTGCTAGCCGGACTGCAAAAGACGAATCTTGGTTATTGATCTCAGAGAAACGCGGTACCCTCAGAATAGTGATTAACTTACAGCTCGGTCCAGGGCTGGCCCGTTGGCGGGCGTGACGTGGTGAGAATGCCCGTCGAGACAGAGCCCCCCGGGGACACTTTTTTCCCCTGTTTGGGCATCTCCATCTCCAAGTCTTCGGAGGCGGCCCTTTTCTTCCGGCGCGGGGAGATAGCGTCAGATTCCCCTCCTCGACTATCCTCCTTTGGGAAGAAATCAATTCCCCCGGTCCGGATGCGTAGTGTGTGAAGTCCGGCTTCGCTGCCCTTTCCTTCGCCTTTCCCTGAGGGCATTTTGCTAAGCACCCAGCCAAGCATCTTAGCAACGGTTGGACCCGGCGAGCCTTCAGGAACTGGCACCGGACACCTGATTCTCTCCGCCTTGTTGAGCCATTCTTGGCCACGGAGGGTTTTTCAGAGCAATGGTGATGGCAAATATAAATAGAGTGTCCGGCTTTAAGGTTACTTACTTGGGTATCTAGGCGATTGCAGCTTAGGCCTGCATCCTCGGTGGTGTCCGGACACTTTACTTGTGGTCCAAAGAATAATTTACACATCCCTTTGAGCTTCAGGCCGAAGAAGTGCTTAATAGTCTGCGGACCCTCCGGATTGAATTCCCACATCCGGAGAGGCCGACGTTTGCACGGCAACATCCGTCGGATTAGCATTACTTGAATTATGCTGACAAGATTTATGTCCCTCTCGATAAGCTCCCGGATACGGCTCTGCAGTATTGGAACATCACTGGCGGGCCCCCAATTCCGTCCTGCGTCGGTCCATGATGCCAACTGTGACGGAGGGCCCGAATGGAACTCGGGGGCGACCACCCACTATGTGCCTCAGGGAGCTGTAACATAAAACCACCTCCGTTACCACACATCGGATACCTCCGGGAAAGAACCCTCTGGCCATGGGGCATCGGTGTTCTTGCTTATTATGGCACCTCCGCACTCCACGTGTCGCCCCTCGATCATCTTCGGCTTCACATTGAAGGTCTTGAGCCATAAGCCGAAGTGTGGGGTGACATGGAGAAAAGCCTCGCACACAATAATGAACGACGAGATATGGAGGATAGCATCCGGAGCCAGATCATGAAAATCCAACCCATAGTAGAACATGAGCGCCCTCACAAAGGGGTCGAGGGTGAGGCCCAGGCCGCGGAGGAAGTGAGGGACAAACACAACGCTCTCATTGGGCTCCGGTGTAGGGATAACCTACCCTCGAGCAGGAAGCCTGTGCTGGATATCGGCGGTCAGGTATCCGACCACCCTAAGCCTCGTGATGTCCTCCTCTTGGATCGAGGAGGCCACCCACTGGCCTTTAGGGTTGGATCCGGACATATTGGAGGATTTGGGGTGTTGGAGCTTAGGTCTTGGGTGTTGGAGCTTGAGGTGCGAGAAGGTGCAGGGGAGGTGGAAAAGAGGCATAGGCCTCGATCCCTTTATAAAGGGGGTGAATATCAAGAGTCCTCAGCATGACCGCTTGAGATTTATCCAAATCTACACGGAGTCATACCAACGGTTGTCGCTGGGTCACGCACGCCCATATTGATGGAAAATCCCGTAATAAGAGGAACACAATCTCTGCTTTGGCAGGACGTGTCAATAAAACCGCCTCGCAGCGCGAGTCGAGGTGGGGAGGGAAACGCCGGTTCGTGTTGGACCAGGCCACGATGCAAGGGCACGGCGTACGAAGATTGCCAGCAGATTAGATTTACGCTATGTTCCCTACAATGAAATGTGAAAATCATCTTGTGGATCCGGACATGGTCTATGTGTTCTATAATTACTTTGGAGTATTCGGAGAAGGAACCCACCTTGCAATGCCGAAGACAAGACTGCGCGCCGGACTCATCGTCACTGAAGCCTGGTTCAGGGGCTACTGAGGGAGTCCTGGATTAGGGGGTATCCGGACAGCCGGACTGTATACATCGTCCGGACTATTGAAGCGTGAAGATACAAGACTCAAGACTTCGGCCCGTGTTCGGATGGGACTCTCCTTTGCGTGGAAGGCAAGCTTGGCGATCCGGATATTGTGTTTCCTTCCTTGTAACCGACTCCATGTAAACCCTAGCCCTCTCCGGTGTCTATATAAACTGGAGAGGTTGGTCCTTAGAAGGCCGATCACAATTACAATCATACCATCATAGGCTAGCTCTTAGGGTTTAGCCTCTACGATCTCGTGGTAGATCTACTCTTGTACTACTCATATCTTCACTATTAATCAAGCAGGAAGTAGGGTTTTACCTCCATTGAGAGGGCCCGAACCTAGGTAAACATTATGTCCCTTGCTTCCTATTACCATCAGCCTAAGTCGCACAAATCGGTACCCGCTACCCGAGATCCGCCGGTTTTGACACCGACACCACCCACGTCGACCGTGATTTTTCGCTTCCTCCGCATCCTTTCTTCCGGGGGTTCCTGAACTTTTTCGGTGCTCAACTCCACCATTTCTCTCCCAACACCATCATGTATTTAGCTGCGTTTGTATCGATGTGTGAGAACTTCTTAGGATGTTGACCGCACTGGGGTCTCTTCAAACACATCTTCACCATTCGTTCGCAGCCGGTAAAAAAGGCGAAGTCGAGTGACTCGAAAACCCATGTCATCCAGATGTGTGGGGGCTTAGGTATCCAAAAGAGAATATGAGTGCCTTTCCTGCCATGACTCTCCCTGACTCCGTTAGAGGCTGGCAGTCGACCTGGTTCTATTGCCAGGACGTCGCAGCTCCAGGTCAGTCGACTAATCTTCCCCACTTCTCATTTGACCGTGTTCAGACTCCTGCTCCACTGAAAGTGACCGCTGATGAGACCATGGAGACGAGGATATGGGTGGATAGGGTGGTCCAGCTCATCAATGAGGGCGTTACGGGTCTGGATCTGCTGGAGGTGTTCCTCAGTCGACGCATTCAGCCTCTCCAGGCCCGCGATCACCCGATGTGGCTGTATTCCGGACCGGACGACACCGCTCGGGTCCATCCAGAAGAAGTGCCGTCTGAAACTGTAGCCTTGTGGCTGAGGAGTATCACAGGCAACCAAGACAACCCCAGAGGATCCAGGCGAGTCGTCCCCTTATGCGATGGGAACCCACTTGACAAGGTATATTTTTGCTCCGACTGTTTCCTGATCACGCTCTGACTGTACTTGATCTCGACTGACTTTGACTCGACCAATTTATTCTGTAGGTATTCACTGAGATGCATTCAATGCCCAACAGCGAACAGGCTTTGGCGCAGGACCAGGAGGGAGAGGCCAGTGCCGAGGAGAGTGGTGAGTGGGAGTCCCCGGAAGAAGAGGAGGAGGAGAGCGAGGAGTCAGACGAGGAGGAAGAGGTCGACTCGCCGCCCTGTTCGGAATGTCGATCCAAGCAGCAGCATGATCCGTCTGGCGGGCGTGGGACAAGTGTGGCTCCAAGTGCCACTACTTAGAAGTGCACTCAGACGTCGACTTCGAAGCCAATGGAGAAGGTGGCCAAGCAGCCTAAGGTCGCTCCTCCCAGGGCTCGGAAGACACTGCCGCGGATCAGATGGACGTCCCTGTTGCTTCGGGGTGAGTATTTTGTTTGCGTTTCCGTAGGTCGACTGAAGATTTTCTTGTTCTGACTAACCAATTCATGTGTCTTTCCAGCCCCACCTCTGCTGCCACTGACATGGACATTGACAAGGCGCCAGGAGATGAAAAGCCACTTCGCGAGTCGGTAATTCTGATCGACCAAGCCTTGTTGAGCTGAGTGAATCATCAATCAGCAGAGTTTCTGACATTTCTCTCTTTCTGTAGTTCCGCAAGAAGTTGTCATGCTCCCTGATGACGAAGAAGAGGCACCTCTACAGGAGAGGAGGAGGAAGGGTGGAAGCTCTGGTAGGAGGAGGCTTGAAGTTCAGGTCCCTCAGTCGACGCCGGCGCTCGAGGCAGTGGCCGAATGCTCCGGGGAGCTGGTTCAGACCAGCGTCATGTTCGCTAGCCCCCTGACGACTGATTGCCCGGTGAGCTCGACTGCTCTGACTCTTGCCGCTCGAAGTGCAACTTCACGCCTCCGACTCGGCGACTGCTCAAGATGCTCTTCAACCATCACTATTTGTTGTATATCAAACTCCAGGTGACTCGCCGAGTGCAGCCAGGGAAGCTCTTTGCCAGGTGAACCTTGTCATGGAGCAGGTGAAGGTGGTGCACGAGGCTAGTCAGGTGGCCTACAATGCCAGTTCTACCCTTCAAGCCAATGTTCAGGTCAGCAAGACTCCGACTGACTTTTCGAATGTTATCTTATATCTGGTCACCCACTGGGTGTTTTGTTGCTTAGAGCCTGGAAAATTTGCCATCTCACTCAACTTGAGTTGAATCTTCAGTAGACTGTCTGGACTCACACTGGGCAGGCCCTGCTGAGTATTGATCCGAACCAGTGGGGGCATGCTATGTGCACCCACTGGGTGTAGTCCCCGAGACCACGGTCGACTGCTAGTAGTCGACTGAGGTCGTAGAATGTATGTCTCTATTTTTTTTGAACTCACGCTGGGCAGACCCTGCTGAGTATTGTTCCGAACTAGTGGGGGCACGCTAAGTGCACCAACTGGGTGTAGTCCCCCAGACTACTTGTTGGATATTTGATTTGACAGTAGTCTTAGAGTAGCTTTTCTCTGTCGATTGTTTTTTGTTTCTGTCGACTGACATGGAACTTTTGCTGCTTGTAGAGGTCTTGTGATCTTGGAGTTCATCTATCTGAGTTAAAGAAGAAGCATATCAGTGTTGAACTTGACCTTGAACTTGCCAAGAAGAATCTGAAGACTGCCCAGGAAGAGACGGCTATCATGGGAGGTAACCATTCGACCGTCTGCTTAGTAGACTTTCCACTACTTTTCATTCAATCTCTTAGAGCCGAGTGACTTCACATAAGCAGATGTGCGTAGTGAAAACCACCAACTTTAGTCTCTTCTGAAGAGTGTTGTTTCTTTAGAGAGGATGAAGGAGGCTTTGGAGCAGAAGGACCTGGACCTGGCAGCCGCTCAGAAGGAAGCACGCGAGAAGACGAAGCTGGCTTCAGTCGGCAAATTAGAGGAGGAGAACACGAAGTTGAAGACTGCCGTCTCGGACGCTAACCGTGAGGTCGAGCAACTGAGGAAGGACAAGGAGATCCTGACCACTGAAGTCGACGGTCTCAGGGCCAAGACGGGCAAACTAGAGTCCCATTTGGAACAACTCGCAGCAAAGCTTGTCTTGAAGCTTGAAGGTATGACTGTTCAGTTAGATAACTGTCATCGACTGAGATTTGCAATACTGTCGACTCATTGTTTGTTGTGATGGAATAGAACTCTGTCAGGACTTTGAAGCTGAAACTAGACGGGTCGAGACAGGTCTCGACCCCATCAACTTGCCATGAAAGATGAAGTTGCGATGAACTTGCTTCGACTGGAATCACGCTTGGACAGTGCAGTCGACTATCTGGCTCGGTTGAAGGCCACGATGGCCCGAGTGGACGCCAAACTCTGGACTCAGGTAGAACTTCCTCAAAGTCTCGAGTCACCGATGACTCGACTCAATCAAATTCCTTACCGAGTGCAAGAGTGGAAGAAGTCTTCTACCCACTGTGTCATCGACGTTGCCTTGTCCCTTGTTCGCATGTACTACAAGGAGGCTAAGGAGGACAAGCTGGCAGCCCTCAAAGTGGCGAAAACTAAGAAGCACTCTTTCCAGGATTTCATGGACACCTTCCTGGAGGCAGCCACTCGTATCGCCGACAGCATCGACCTCGACAACTTCTATGATCCGGCCAGCCCTTCTCCCGCCGAGTGACTGAAAACATTATGTCTCACCTTTATTTGCCTCATAATGCCGAGTGATTTTGTAACCATTAAAACTCCTTCGGGTCTGGTGCCCGAGTACTTAATCTGCGGTTAGGAAACTCTGGATTTATCTTTGAATACGCTGGGTTTGTCTTCGAGTGAAATTTGTTCTTCCCCTGGATCTGTTTGTCATCGTCTGATGCATGTGCTGAAGAAAAATACCTAGTCGACCGATCGGACGGTCTTCGAGTGGCATTGATTAGCTCCTCAGCAAGGCACTCAGCAATGGTCTTGACATCTCTGTCAACCGATTGGGTGATCCTTGAGTGATCCTTGAGTAGCATTGATCATCTCCTCAGCAAGGCACTCAGCAATGGTCTTGACGTTCCTGCCAACCGATTGGGTGGTTGTCGTGGAATTGTCACGTTAGATGTCCTTAGAGTCAGGACTTGGTCGCGAGGCCAACGCATCTATGTGGTAGCTTGAGAGGGGTTGATCGGGACGAGAGACGCAACACGCAAGACGAGGATTTAGACAGCTTCGGGCCCCGGGAAACATCATCCGGTAAAAACCCTACATGGTGTTTGAGGCTAGGTCTCATTATCATCACGAGGGAGTCGCCGTAAACCGGCTCTCCTCTTTGTGTCTAGCCCTAAGATTGTTTCTTGCTTGTCGCCTCCCCCTCTTTGGGGAGCCCTGCCCCTCCTTATATATGTTGAAGGGGCGGGTTACATGTGGAGTCCTATTAGGATTTGGACTAGTCTCCCTTCTAATACAAACCGGATATAAGTCCGGGTCTTCCTTGTAAAGTAAATATTCCTCACGCCTTTTCTCTTAAACCGGCCCACCATAGCATGATCCGGCCTTCCATAAACCGCCCGTTGGGCCACCGGGTCTTGTCGCTCCTCTGACCCGCCTGCCGGATTACCAATGAACCGTAAACCGCCATGTCCAAGTGGGTTGCCAGTGAATCGCCAACCTCTAGCCGGGTCATACATCCGGCGGTTTATACCGCGGGGTATATCCCCGACATTAGCCCCCAGTTTAATTTGGATTCATCCATGTTAAACTGATCTGCAACAAGAACAAATTTGTCGGGTTGTGCTCCGGTTTAAATATACTTGTAAGCCGGCACTTGATCATCCTTAAATCCTTGTCATTTCTTCCTTCCAAGTTAATAACCATCTCCATAATCAATTTGCTTGCAGAAGATATTTATAAATAAAGAATCCATTTGAATCGGCCTTCAATGCTTTGACTTGACAAAAATATTAGTCTCTGAAATATTCAACTGATATCCAGCCGGCTTGAAGATGTAAAACTTGCCGGTTTATGATTACCACCAGTGTCTGGTTATAAAAACTGATAATTCCGGGTCATGATTGTTGCCAACACCGGTTCATGATTGTTGCTAATGCCGGTTCATGATTATTGATGACGCCGGGTTACAGACACAGGGTCATAATGATTGGTGACGCCGGGTTAATCCAGTTTGCTCAAAACAGAGAATTTGAAAATAGTTCTTCGATAATAATATAATACCTGTAGCCCCCAAGTCTTGAGCAGAACAAAGTGATGGCTTAAGACTTGCTTCAATATAAATACTGCCACTTAAGAAGAAATCCATGTTGTTCATCCCAGTGACTAGTAAAAACTGAATACTCCATACTATGTAGCCCCCAAGTGCCGGGTTATCATGCTTACAGCAACCTGGGACTTGCAATTGTCTTATACTCATAAAACTTCCACCAGTGTAGCCCCCAAGGGCCGGCTCAGTAAGATAATATTGAGCTGGGACTTTAATATATACTTCAATGAAAATAACATCATATGATGTAACCCTCATCATGGGACTTGAATCCACGTCCACAAGGTTAAGAGCCTTGTGCTTTACCAACTGAGCAGTGGACTCTTCAATATAATGAATAAAAAGCTTTGTACCTTCAACTGTTGACAGGAGCAATTGGTAGCCCCCAAGGGCCGACTCATTATAATGTGATGAGTCGGGTCTTCAATAATATGAGCAGAGAATGACTTTTCATTAGCCCCCAAGTGTCATGGTGCATGCTTGCAGCGACATGAGACTTGTGTATTTGATGTAATCTCAACTTAAATAATGTAGCCCCCAAGTGCCGGGTCGTAAGCCTGCAGCGACTCGGGACTATTCCCTCCATTGTAGAATAAATCATATCCATTGATAAAATAATAGCCGTTGCGCTGAAGCGACTTTAGAAACCTCAATCATAATATTGGTTATTGATAACCATAATAAAAATCCAGCCATGTTGGCTATTCAAGATAATATAATCCAATGATTTATAAGCGCATGATTCCAATGGCGCAATCCAAATATATACTGGCGACTTATAATCCCAAGCCAGGCCGGTTTAATAAACACCGGATAATTTTTCATCATATACTGGCGACTTATCGTCTTAAAGCCAGACCGGTTTAACAAACACCGGATAATTTATCATCATACTGACGACACATAGTCGACAGCCAGGCCGGTTTAATAAATGTCAATGATTTATAATCATGCTTTATTCAACCTGTTTCTGCATACAACAAGTTTAAAGTGTCTTGGCGGTTTACCGCCGGATGGGTCATAATGCCCAACATATAACCTGGGTTTATAACCAAGGTTGCACTTAAGAATAATCAAATATGAAATATATCATACCTGTGATATTGAATCACATTGCTGGTTTTACCAACTTTTTGTAGTAAGAGTGATAACCCCAATCTTGAGTAATGATAACTCCTTTCATACTGTGCCGGTTGATGATAAACCGTACCGGGTTGTGATAAACACCGGTTTAACCATATAATACTGGCGACTCATAGTCAAACCAGACTGGGCTGATAGTCTCTGGATTATAACTTGATCCTGTATTGACAACTTGTAATTGAAAGTCAAGCCGGGTTAATGAACGCCGGTTTACTCCATAATAGGATGGTAATAGAAAATCAAACCGGGCAGATAGTCTCCGGATTAAGATTTGACCGTGTTCCGCCAATTTGTAATTGACAGTTTGAACTGGTTTAACAATGCCGGTTTAAAAACGCAACAGAAGTAAAAGTTCTTAGCAAAAAAAAAAGAACAGAATTCAAACAAAGGCAAAATAAAACCATTGCAAATGAGGCTTTACTGAGCCGATCAGATGGTGTTACCATGGTCGGACACGACCAAGCTCCCAATAAGGTGTAGCTATGGTTCAAGTCAGCCAGGTCCCCAAATGATTCGTGGCATATATGCAAGATCAAGAGGCGTGGCAATGGTTCAGGTTCGACCAAGCCCCCAAGTGATTTTGTGGCCTTAGGCCGACCAAGAGGCGTGACTGGTTCAGACTTGACCATGTCCCTAAGTGATCTGGTGGCTGTCGCCTATCAAAAGGTGTCGCGTTGGTTCGGACACGACCAAGGCCCCCAGTGATGTTATGACACTAGGCCGATCAAGAGGCGTGGCTATGGTTCGGATACGACCAAGCCCCCAAGTGACCAATAATATGATAAGCCAATAAGGCATGATACCCATGTTTGGACCGCGCATCATGGCAGCAAGTTTTCTTTGGCACCCTTTAACTTTTTGCAAGAGATAAATCCTTCTTGAACCGGGATTTTGAACCGGATATTGAGAGCTTCAAGGATTTGTGGGAGACCTCTTTCCCTTGAACCGGATTGTAAACCGGAATCTTCATTTTCAGCCGGAAATTTTCTGATGGCCTTTCAACTCGAACTTGCGAGAAGTTAATTCCTTTTTGAACCGGACATTTTTAAACCGGATTTGAGAGTTTGAGAGCTTTGTGGGAGAATATATTTCCCTTGAACCGGATTGTAAACTGGATACTTGAGAGCTTCAGTGAGACTGACTCCCCTTGAGCCGGATTTTAAACTGGAGTCCTTTCTGATGATCCGGAACTTCTTCACTGAGCCGGGATTTTGTAACTGTTATATACTTTCTAAGACGGAAATTTTCCGACAGCCTTTAAATTTTCATAACAGTAGCCTCCGGGACCAATTTATCTTTCCCTCCATCGTCCTGGGTTTTTTAAATTTGCTGAAACTGGCAATATTCGCTGAATCATGTCATTGTAGCCCCCGAGTCTCAAAGGTGACTCGAGGAGTTGGCTTGAAGCTCTCCATATTTGACCGTGATATAAACCGGCATAACTTGTATATCATTGGCGTTGATAGCATGATGTGAATCCATAGAAGGTTGAGGTGACTGCAGCGGGTTGTAAATGATCCCATATGAGCCGTGTCAGCAACTCGGCCAATGGTTCCTTCCAACTGGCGATTTGAAGTTAATCAAAACTGTAGTGGTGGCGACTTGTGTGCCTGCCTATTGAGCCAACCAGTGCAGACGACGGTTGATAGTATATGATAATTTGCCTCCATTTTGTTGAAAGAAAAACCAGGCTACCCAAGCTGTGACTTGCTCATACTCAATAAACAACTCATGCAGACAGGTGCGGCCCGGTATGTTGATGTAGACCAGGCCGCGAGAGGCGGACGGAAAAGATGACCACAATATTAGAGGTGGCTCAAACAGATGAACCGGCCGCGGTGTTGTAAACCGGCACGGACGGGCGAGTTAACCAAGTCGTTTTGATGTAGTGAACAATTGTCCTGCATCAACAGTATTGCAGACCAAGACAAAGATAAACTGCTCTTTCACAAAAAATAATATGTACCAATAAAATATATTTTAGATGGATATCACCTGATGTGCCAGGCCGAAAATAATCCGCCATGAAATTGATGATCGCTAGGTGAGGTTGAAGTTGCCCACGGGTGAACCGGCCGCGGACGGATGAGTCGGACGTGACGTTTGTAAGCTGGCGCAGACATGCGAGTTGTCTATGGCGTTGTAAGGCGGTGCGGACGAGTAAGTCGGCCAACGCATTGATGTAAACCGGACCGCGATATGCGTGTCCGTGAAGCGGCGCAACACAGCCGAACGTGCCTCCGCGATGTAATACCATCCACCATCCTTTTTTTAATAGTCGTCCTGCATAAAAATATTCATCCTTGCAAATGTGCGAACCTTCCACGCCTCAGCTCAGTACAAGAATAACTGGTTCAGTAATTTGTCTTCCCGTCAGTTGTGGCTGGCTTGCTGTGATGTGAATAATGGTAGTTGATTTTGACCACTGATTTTGACTGACAAAGCACCTCCTTGTGCACAGATTTGCTTTAGTAAGGATACGTAAAATAACACCCCTGGGAGCTTGTGCCTGTATATGGCGATGTATACTGGCCCTGACAGATTAATTTTCTTTTTTCTTTCAGACGAACTTGACGTAGAGGTCGCGTGCACCAGCTGCAACTTCCATCAATCAGACAAAAGTACGGCGACCACACAATTTTTGCTGTTAACAGATAACTCCTCGGGACTTGAAACGAATCTGCATACGTTGCCTGCCATGGATGTAATCTGTTTCACATAATCCATACTAGTAGTAACTATACTACTAGTTGAAGTACTAGTACATGATGTTTTCTTGGATTTGACCCGGTCTGCATGTAGTAAACCATGGATGATTCCTTTTGTGAGAGCCAACTGATCTGACATGTACCAGTAGTAGCATCAATTTAAGTAGTACATGATGTTTCCTTGGATTTAACTCGGAGCACTCCTGGACCGTTGTTTAAACGCGTATTCACCGGGCAATCCAGCGTAGCCAAGCAGAGCCGGCGTTGCCCTCGATGATTCCCGTTGGGATTTTCTCTTATGACTCTGTCAACGGATCTGATCAATACTGCTCATAAAATATTTCTGATCTTGATCCCATGAACTCAAACTTGATGTATATCCTTTGAAAACCAATTAGTACTCGTACAAATCCACTGTGTCTTCGATTCACTTTTGGTCAAGTAGTATTTTGGTCTTCCACGTGATCCTGATCTTTGGAAATCACTCCTGTAGTAGTACACAAACTAGATTGGAGTACGTGGAATTGATGGAAAGTGGCAGCAATATGGCCTCGTAACCGCTGACGCTGCAGACGTATGCGAGGGCCCATGGCAAAAGATCTTCAAGGATAATTCCACAACCTACTTCTTGTCAATATCGGACACTGCTGCGCGCAATCGAAATCCCCTCGGTCTCGGCGACTTTATTCTTTGAACGGGTCGGACAGATCGGCTGTAATTCCCGTAAGTTTGCATGCGCTCAAACAAAAACCCTACCGGTCTTGATGACGTGCGACTGTTGCAACCAAATATAGCAGCTTTGCAACAGAGTCAATCTCCACCGGATTGACCTTATGATAGCGACGGCGCAGAGATGCAGCCACTCTAATCTTGACCGATGAACTTGCGGTTGATGTGAATCCTTGTAATCTGAACCTTTCTTCACCCGAAAATTTGCGAACCTCTCAACCCTAAAAGAGATCCTTCCAAGAACTCAACACCACCGTGCGCAGGCCCCACGGTGGGCGCCAACTGTCGTGGAATTGTCACGTCAGATGTCCTTAGAGTCAGGACTTGGTCGCGAGGCCAACGCATCTATGTGGTAGCTTGAGAGGGGTTGATCGGGACGAGAGACGCAACACGCAAGACGAGGATTTAGACAGCTTCGGGCCCCGGGAAACATCATCCGATAAAAACCCTACATGGTGTTTGAGGCTAGGTCTCATTATCATCACGAGGGAGTCGCTGTAAACCGGCTCTCCTCTTTGTGTCTAGCCCTAAGATTGTTTCTTGCTTGTCGCCTCCCCCTCTTTGGGGAGCCCTGCCCCTCCTTATATATGTTGAAGGGGCGGGTTACATGTGGAGTCCTATTAGGATTAGGACTAGTCTCCCTTCTAATACAAACCGGATATAAGTCCGGGTCTTCCTTGTAAAGTAAATATTCCTCAAGCCTTTTCTCTTAAACCGGCCCACCATAGCATGATCCGGCCTTCCATAAACTGCCCATTGGGCCACCGGGTCTTGTCGCTCCTCTGACCCGCCTGCCGGATTACCAATGAACCGTAAACCGCCATGTCCAAGTGGGTTGCCAGTGAATCGCCAAACTCTAGCCGGGTCATACATCCGGCGGTTTATACCGCGGGGTATATCCCCGACAGTGGTTCTTGGGTAGCATTGACCGGCTCATCAGCAAGGCACTCAACAATGGTCTTAACCTAGGCGAGTGTTAGACTGCAGTGAAGCCTCCAAGCAGTAGGATTTCTCACCACTCGGTAAGATTTTTCCAACTTAGGCGAGCACTGGGCTCCAGCTAAGCCCCCCGAGTGGGAGGGTCGCTCACCACTCAGTAGGATTTTTCAAACTAAGCCCCCGAGTGGGAGGGTCGCTCACCACTCGGTAGGATTTTTCAAACTTAGGCGAGCACTGGGCTGCAGCTAAGCCCCCGAGTGGGAGGATCACTCACCACTCGGTAGGATTTTTCAAACTTAGGTGAGCACTGGGCAGCAGCTAAGCCCTCGAGTGGGAGGGCCGCTCACCACTCGGTAGGATTTTCAAACTTAGGCAAGCACTGGGTTGCAGCTAAGCCCCCGAGTGATAGGGTCGGTCACCACAATCTCGTCCTTCTTCTTGGCGGTGCAACCTCCGGGCGGACACCGTTCGGGAGGACTTTTTATTACTTAGGTGAGTACTGGACTGCAGCTAAGCCTTCGAGTGAGAGGCAGACTCACCACTCGGTAGGATTTTTTCAAACTTAGGCGAGCACTGGGCTGCAGGTAAGCCGCCGAGTGGGAACCAGACTCACCACTCGGTAGGATTTTTCAAACTTAGGCGAGCACTGGGCTGCAGCTAAGCCCCTGAGTGAGAGGCAGACTCGCCACTCGGTAGGATTTTTCAAACTTAGGCAAGCACTGGGCTGCAGCTAAGCCCCCGAGTGGGAGGCAGACTCACCTCTCGGTAGGATTTTACAAACTTACGCAAGCACTGGGCTGCAGCTAAGCCCCCGAGTGGGAGGCAGACTCACCACTCGGTAGGATTTTTATAACTTCATCTTAGGCGAAACAGATTCGCAGCTAAGGCAACACATATAAAAGAAATAAACAACAATCATTCGGAAGACTGTAAAATGATGTCTTTTGATAATCAAACTAAGAGGTACTTCTTATTACATCTCATCAGCCTAAATACTTAAGAGTAAAAAGGGCGGAGAAGTTCCGCATTCCAGGCACATGGTTCATATTTGTTGTGCTCAACATTGAAGAGACAGTATGCTCCGTTGTGGAGCACCTTGGTGATGACGAAAGGGCCTTCCCAAGCGGGGGCGTGCTTGTGTGGCTTCTGCTGATCCACTCGGAGGACCAAGTCCCCTTCCTGGAATGCACGACCCCTTACGTTCCTGGCATGGAATCGACGCAAGTCTTGCTGATAAATGGTCGACCGTATCAAGGCCATCTCTCTTTCTTCCTCCAGGAGGTCGACTGCATCTTGTCGAGCTTGCTCTGCTTCCTCTTCTGAGAAGAGTTCGACTCGGGGAGCGTTGTGGAGAAAATCGCTCGGCAAAACGGCTTCGGCTCTGTAGACTAAGAGAATGGAGTCCGTCTAGTCGACCGATTGGGAGTTGTCCTCAGCCCCCGAAGCATTGATGGGAGCTCATCGACCCAAGCTCCTATCGCGTGCTTAAGGTCACGCATTAACCGAGGCTTCAGTCCTTTGAGAATCAATCCATTTGCTTGCTCAGCATGTCCATTCGACTGAGGGTGGGCGACCGAAGCATAATCGACCCTCGTGCCTTGGGATGTTCGACCCGTTATTAGTAATGATGCTGTGCGGTACGCCATATCTGAATATCAACTCTCTAGTGAAGCTCACAACGGTACTTGCTTCAAGGTTTTTGATGGGCTTGGCTTTGATCCACTTGGTAAACTTGTCGACTGCTACCAGCACATGGGTAAATCCGCTCCTGCCGGTCCTCAGAAGTCCAACCATGTCCAATCCCCAAATAGCAAAAGGCCAGACGAGTGGAATAGTCTTCAGAGCTGATGCAGGTTTGTGGGACATATTGGAGTAAAACTAACAACCTTCACACTTGTCCACTATTTCCTTTGCCATCTCGTTGGCGTGCGGCAAATAAAATCCGGCTCGGTATGCTTTGGCCACGATGGTCCGAGAGGACGCATGGTGACCACAGGTCCCCGAGTGAATATTATTGAGGATCATTCGGCCTTCTTCTAGAGTGATGCACTTCTAGCAAACCCCAGTTACACTTTCTCTGAACAACTGTCCTTTCATCACAGTAAAGGCTTTAGACCGTCAGACGATCTGTTGATTCTCTTCTTCATCCTCTGGGAGCTCCTTCCTAAGAATGTAAGCAATGTATGACACTGTCCAATCGGTAGTGATGACCAAAACCTCCATAACTAAGTCGACCAAGGCTAGGATTTCAACTTTAGTCGGATCTGTGGCACTCTTGGGCTGCGGTGACTCTTCGGTGAAAGGATCTTCCTAAACTGAAGGTGAATGAATATGCTCCAGAAACATGTTTCGGGGAATGGCCTCTCTCTTTGAACCTATCTTGGCCAACTCATCTGCAGCTTGATTTTTCAGTCGGGGTATATGGTGGAGCTCCAAACCTTCAAACCTCTTCTCCAGCTTTCTCACTGCATTGCAATAACCAGTCATGGCTGGGCTCCTGACATCCCATTCCTTCATCACTTGGTTAACCACCAAATCTGAGTCGCCGTAGACTATAAGGCGAGGACACCAAATTAAATGGCCATACGCAACCCTTATAGAAGTGCTTCATATTCGGCTTCGTTATTGGAGGAATCAAAATGAATCTGGAGAAACATAACTAAGCCTGTCTCCACGGGGGGATACCAAAACTACTCCAACGCCTGAACCATTCAGCATATTGGAGACATCAAAGAACATAGTCCAAAGTTCTGGGTGAACTTGAGTCGGCAATTGCTGCTCAATCCACTCGGCAAGGAAATCTGCAATTGCTTGGGACTTCATAGCCTTCTTTGCCTCGAACTTGATATCTAATGGAAGCAGTTCAATCGCCCATTTTGCCACTCGACTAGTTGCATCTCTGTTATTCAGAATTTCAGATAGTGGCGCATCGCTGACGAATGTAATGGAGTGGTCAGAGAAATAGTGCTCGACCTTCTTCATGGTCATGTATATTCCATAGACAAGCTTTTGATAATGTGGTTATAGTTGCTTGGATGGAGTCAAAACTTCAGAGAGATAATAGACTGGGCGTTGAACCTTGTAAGCTTTTCCTTCTTCTTCTCACTCGACCGTGAGTATTGTGCTGACAACTTGTCCAGTGACTGCAATGTAAAGCAGTAAAGGCTCTTTGCTGATTGGCGCAGCGAGCACGGACTGGGTGGAAAGCAGGGTTTTGAGCTTTGCAAACACTGCATCAGCTTCATCAGTCCACTCGAACTTATCAGACTTCTTCATTAGTCGGTAAAGAGGCAAGGCCTTTTCACCGAGACGAGAAATGAATCGAATCAGGGCGGCCAGAACCCCAGTCAGCTTCTGAATGTCATGCACTCGCCGGGGCGTTTCATTCGAAGGATTGTATCAACCTTTTCTGGATTGGCGTCGATCCCTCGTTTGGAAACAAGAAAACCGAGTAACTTTCCTCCTGGAACTCCGAATGTGCACTTTGACGGATTAAGCTTGATATCGTACCTCCTCAGGTTGGCAAAGGTTTCTGCAAGGTTGGTCAATAGGTCGGAACCTTTGCGAGACTTGACCACAATGTCATCCATGTAAGCTTCCACATTCCAACTGATTTGAGTGAGCAGGCACTTCTGAATCATTCTCATGAAAGTGGCTCCGGCATTTTTCAGACCAAAAGGCATGGTGACAAAGCAAAAGCACCCAAATGGGGTGATGAAGGCTGTTTTTATTTCATCGGGACCATACAGTCGGATCTGATGGTATCCGGAATACGCATCTAAGAAAGACAAGCGCTCACACCCCGCAGTCGAGTCAACAATCTGATCGATGCGAGGGAGAGGGAAGTGATCTTTTGGGCAGGCCCGATTGATATGCTTGAAATCAGTGCACATACGAAGTGAATCATCCTTCTTAGGAACCATGACTACATTGGCTAACCACTCGGAGTGGTAGATTTCACGGATGAACTCTGCTGCCAATAGTCGAGCCACTTCTTCGCCAATTGATTTCCTCTTCTGCACGGCGGACCGCCGAAGGTGCTCTTTGACGGGCTTTACTTTGGGGTCGACACGCAAATGGTGCTTGGCCAGTCCTGTGGGCACACCTGGCATGTCAGAAGGTTTCCATGCAAAGATGTCCCAGTTCTCACAGAGGAACTGAACGAGCGCTTCTTCCTATTTACTGTCGAGCGTTGATGATATATGAGTCGGTGCAGCATTAGAATCCGTCTGGTGAATATGAACTAGCTTCGTCTCACCAGTCGACTGGAATGCGGAATCTGTGGCAGGCTTCTTGGCTCGTAGCAAGTCACTCGGATTTGTATTCTTCTGATATTCTTGGAATTCGACTGCTGCCATCTGTTCGTCGGTGATTTTGGAACCTTTCTGGAAACATTCCTCAGCCTTCTGCCGATTGCCGGTAACTGCGATCACACCTTTGGGGCCAGGCATCTTCAGTTTGAGGTACACATAACATGGCTAAGCCATAAAATGTGCATAGGCTGGCCTACCCAAAATGGCATGATAGGCACTCTGGAAATCCAGGACTTCAAATGTCAACTTCTCCTTACGGTAATGCTTCTAGTCACCTAAAACCACGTCAAGGGCGATTTGGCCGAGTGATTCAGCTTTCTTTCCAGGAATAACACCATGAAAACTCATATTTCTCTCGCTAAGCTTGGACATCGGAATGCCCATCCCCTTTAAGGTCTCAACGTAGAGGATGTTCAGACCACTGCCCCCGTCCATCAGTACTTTGGTCAGTTGAGTGCCTCCAACCATAGGGTCGACCACCAGTGCTTGCCTCCCAGGGGTAGCCACATGAGCATGATGGTCAGACTGGTCGAACATAATGGCTGTCTGAGACCATCTCAGGTAGGTGGTCGTCACCGCAGGAGCGACCATATTCACCTCCTTGTTGATGACCTTCAATTGACTCTTGCTTTCAACGTCAGCAAATATCATTAGAGTGGAATTGACTTTGGGATAACCATCGTCCTCCTCTTCATCTTCACCTTGGTACGACTCCTTCTCCTTCTCATTGGGTTGTTTCTCTCGGAACTGATGGATTAGGAGTCGACACTGCCGAGTGGTATGCTTCGAGTAAATCAGATTACCTTCCTCATCCTTCTTCGTGTGGATGTGGCACGGAAAATCCAGCACATTATTCCCTTCTTTATCCTTCACCTTCTTAGGGGGCCAGGGCCCCTTAGGTTTTCCCTTAAACTTTCCTTGATTCACTGCCGCAATCTCTCCAGGTGCCACTGGCTCGGCCTTACGCTTCTGTTTCCGACTGGAGTTACCTCCACCGGCCTCTTGGCCGACTGGTTTGCTCTTCCCGCTACGGAGCCGAACCTCTTCTTCCATGTTAGCGTACTGGGTGGCTATATCCATCATTCGAGTCAGAGTCATATCCCCAGTTCGACCGAATTTCAAGACCAACTCCTTGTATTTGATGCCTTCCTTGAAAGCACATACAGCTTGATGCTCTGAAACATTCTCGACGGTGTGATGCAAATTGGACCATCTCTGGATGAACTCCCTCAAAGTCTCATTCGGCTTCTGCACACAATGCTGCAACTCGGGTAATCCTGCTGGTCGCTTGCACGTGCCCTTGAAAGTTCTCACGAACACTTGAGATAGCTCTTCCCAACTGTGTATACTGCCCGTAGTCAACTGAGTCAGCCACGCTCGGGCCGACCCTTCCAACATAAGAGGGAGATGCTTCATCGCTATCTCGTCATTACCACCTCCAATCTGCACAGCCACTCGGTAATCTTCAAGCCAAGTTTCAGGCTTGGATTCACCGGTGAACTTACTGACCCCAGACGCCAACCTGAAGTTGGGAGGTATCACTGCTGCCTTGATGGCTCTACTAAGACACTCGGGACTAGAAACATGCACTCGGCTGCCACTTGGACGATCTCTGCCAGGGTCTTCTCTGTGTGCTCTGTTCCGGTCGACCAGGCCTAGAACAAGGATAGACCTCGCATCAAAGCCCGGTTCCCTTGGGTCGACCGAAATCCTGCGCTCGCCACTATGACGGTGCCTGTCATCGTTCCGCCGAGGCACATACGATGCACTCCTCGGAGGAGGAATGGGTCCCCGATGATGATTGTCACGGTCGAGTGGATGATCATACTGCCCACGGCCTTCACACTGCGGAGGCGATCTTGGGCTATGAGCCGACTGAACCGTATCCAGTGCAACGGATCCGCTGTGAATCCTATTCCGTGACTGAGATAGTGTTGTATTCTGCTCTCCTGCTGCCCTAAGCAGGGCCCGGTTCTGCATCAACCCTCTGCCAGCTTCTGACTTGGAAGGTTGGATCAACTCGGCTATTCGGGCCGCAGCTGTGAGATTCTGAATCGGAGTGCGGTATACCTTAGGTGGCGACGGAAAAAGCTGTCATCGACTACACTCATGGATCCACTCCTGGGCGCCCTCGTCGAGAGCATGCTGAACGTTATCCAGTCGAGTGCGCTCAACCAAGTTAGCTAGGCGCACCTCCTCCAAGGCCCGAGCCTCGGGGGTTTCTCCAATGATGGGCGTGTGGAGTGCATCCATGTTGTGACGACGAAGTTCTTCCCTCTGCTGCGAAGAGAGGGGCTCGGGTCGGTATTCCTCATGGACATGCGACGAATCGCCACCCCCGTCCCCACCGCCCTCACGGCGGAAACCGGGCGGGCTGTGAGGCCCATCGACCATCAGGACTTCAGCCGTAGGGTCGCTGCTATCGCACTCGGATGCGGTCTCCGCGGAGCCAGTCGACAGATCGAACAGGCCATGGAGAGTTTTGTCGGGCTCGATTGCCGCGACTTGATGGGTGGTCGACTGCCGAGCCACCGCGTGTTTCACCCACCGCTGAAGCCGCGATCGACCGGACCGCTTGCGGAGGCAAACAGTGGGGAGGGAAAACGCCATCGGAGCCGACTGATACTGAGTCGACGGCTGCCGGAGAAGAACGCCGCGAACGCAAGCGCGGAAGTGTGTCGCCCCTTGGACGGGGAGCGCCTCAGTGTCCAGGGGAGCTTCTTGAAGCCACGCGGAGTCGTCGGCGACAAAAACGAGCGCGCCGAGACGGATCTCATGGCCCTCAGCCAATCCACCGCCGGAAATCATGATGATGGTGATCGGTAAAACTTGCACCTTCACCAACAAATCGCTAAGACACCTGCCCCACGGTGGGCGCCAACTGTCGTGGTCCTAAGGCTGACAATAGAAAGGGGGGTAGGTATGGAGAGGCAAGATCGTAGCTATGGCAAAGATGTACACACGAGGTTTACGAGTTCAGGCCCTTCTCGGAGGAAGTAATAGCCCTACGTCTTGGTGCCCAGAGGCGGTCGATTGGATTATGTGTGTTGTATTACAGGGGGTGCGAACCCTTGTCCCAGAGGAGGGGGTGGCTTATATAGAGTGCACCAGGACCCCTGCTCGCCTCCATTACAAGGGGCTTAATGTACATAAAGTAAGGGGCGTTACTGGTAACGCTAGCCTTAATTACTCTTAATGCTTATCAAGACTAAGAGTGAATGTCAGGCTGTTGCGTGCTCTTCTGACTCCTGATCTTTGATATAGTCGAGTGACTCCCCATATGGTCGAATGACGGTAGGGGGTGGTCATCTAGTGATGTGGTCGTCGAGTGGATTGCACTCGACGTACTTGACTGGTGTTCTTCTGTTGACTCTTGGTCTTTTTATCTTCTAGGGTAGTGACCTTGGGTAGGATGTATGGGCCGTGCATATGACCCTACCCCAGGTCTATATCCTCGTCAGGGACGATATGGCTGTGATCACTACAAAAAAATACACTTCCGTGATGATACGTGTTTGTCACAGTAGGTCGCGTTTTTTGTCATGCATGTACATCCATGACAAATTTATGACAGAATCAAGATAGTCATACTTGTGTTGTCTTAGAAGTGTTCCATGACATTACCAAAATTATCATCACGGAAGTGTCCACTTCCATGACGATAAATCGCGCATCACAGAACTGCTTTCGTCAAGGGTAACCGACACATGGCATCCACCGTAACGGAACGCCGTGTCAGGACCCCGACTCAATGCCACATCGATCTAGCATGTAACACCTCATATCACTTTGCGGCCTCACGCACGGTATTCCCACGGGTGTCGCCTTACCTTTGCCCGGGACCGTTTGCGCCTTTTGGCACACGTATATGATAGTGTCGCTAGCATCCATATGATAAGGAGCCCGGGCTGACATGGCTAGTCGTAAACCCAAAGTGGCACAAACTTACAGGGACAGGCATCCATGACCCAGCATCGAACGTGTCGGTCATCAGCGAGTGAATCCAGGCTGTAGCACTGGGCTAGCAGGACTCCGGTGAACCGGGCTGTAGCGGGCTAACAGGACTCCGGTATTCATCGCGTGACATTTCCCCGAAGGGACAGACACAGGAACGAAGAAGGACACATGCCGGCCAGCCTAAGTGTTCCGGAGCAGTAGCAAGCTACCATGGCTCGGTGGAAACACTAGGAGACATTTCCCGGTAAGAGAGGCTACTAAAGATAAACAACTAGATGGTCAGATCCCACACATACCAAGCATTTCAATAACATACACACAATATGCTCGATATGTGCAAATACAACATGGCATCACAACATGACTCTACAACTCAAGTATTTATTCAATAGGCTCCGAGGAGCGAGATATTACAAACAGGGGTCTCACGACCCAACATTCAGAGCATACAAATCAAAGCACATGCAGAAGCTATGATGTCTGAGTACAGACATCTATAAATGAAAAAGGCTGAGAAGCCTGACTATCTACCAGATCCTGCCGAGGCACAAGATCGTAGCTGAGGTAACAAGCTAAATGTCGAAGTCCACGCGGAACTACTAGCGAGACCGAAGTCTCTCTGCAAAACATAAAATAGGCAAACGTGAGTACAAATGTACCCAGCAAGACTTACATCAGAACTAACTACATATGCATCATTATCAACAAAGGGGATGGTGGGGTTTAACTGCAGCAAGCAAGCTTTGACTCGGTGGCTATCCTAAACTACAACTGCAAGTAACTCTTTGAGGAGGCGCACACGAGTCCACATATTCACCAACCAATACACCACTATGGATCCGCTCCCGTCTCCCTACGAGAACGCCATCCATAGCACTCACGCTTATCTTGCGTATTTTAGACTATCCACTTTCACTTGTCTATGAACTGATATAAGCAACCCAGAAGTCCTTTTCCGCGGACACGGCTATTCGAATAGATGATGTTAACCCTGCAGGGGTGTACTTCTTCATACATGTTTCCACCACTTAGCGTCTGCACACGACATGTGCTCGGCAGACTTCAAGCGAAAGCCGACGTGGGTGTAGACCACGACCTACCTAAACACTCAAGTCTCTAGTCCAGGTTTATCGCCTATTCGGGTTCCATCCATGAGGAGATCCGGCTGGAGTTTCGCTCACAGCCCCAAATGATGTGAACAGGGTTCCCGAGATACCAAACGGGCATCCGGTACACCGTGCCACGTACCTACCGCATCACAGCCCACCCCTACGGTCAGCGCTGTCCACGGCCTCCAATAGGCTACAAACACCAGAAACTACTTGCAACTCCTGGACAGAGGAGTAGGGTGAATAAGAAGTCGAGCGGGGTCATATTTCAGGGCCCAATGCATGGTAGTAGCTGAATCATGGATCACAAACACAGAACTCAGTTCCTAAGGACGGCTTCAATGAGACAACCCACCATGTACTCCTACATGGCCTCTCACCGCTACCTTTACCAAATCATATTCACACACTTAGCTCACACACAGTAGGACATGTTCACACACCTCTGATTCATCCCCGATGAATCAGACCTGACTCAACTCTAAGCAGTAGCAGGCATGACAAACAAACATGAATGAGTAGGCACAACAGGGCTCAAACAACTCCTACTCATGCTAGTGGGTTTCATCTATTTACTGTGGCAATGACAGGTCATGCAAAGGATAAAGGGGTTCAGCTACCGCAGCAAGTAACAGATGAATCGGTGTTGTCCTAATGCATTAAAAGAGAGCAGGAGCGAGAGAGTAGGATTGTATCGGAATAAACAAGGAGGTTTTGCTTGCCTGGCACTTCTGAAGATAACATTGAGTCTTCATCAGTGTCAACGATCACATCATCGGTACAACGTCTATCGAGGGGGAACAACACCGGCAAACACAGAGGAAACACGATCAATGCAATGCACAATATGATGCATGCTATGACATGGCAATATGAATGTGTTTTGGGCTAATGCACCTAGCTATGATTTAAATGAAGTTGGTTTGAATACAAGATTCAAATTCCAACTCCATATATGATTATTTAAATGCCCTTTATTTGTTTTGTCCAAAACAGAGGACAAACATTGTTCAAACATGCACGAAAATGGTACAGATGGATTCCTTGAATTTTTCTGATAATTTTTCATATATAAATTATTTCATTTGGAGTCACGGTTAATTTTCTATGATTTATTGAAGTTTTAGCTATTTCTGGAATTTTCCTGATTATTTATAAAATAAACTAAATTCCAGAAAAGGAATATTGCGTCAGCATGGCGTCATGCTGACCTCAGCAGAGTCAACAGGGGCTGGTCCGGGTCAAACTGACCAGTGGGGTCCACTGGTCAGTGACACAGCGCTGGCTGGAGTCACAGACATGTGGGGCCGGTCAAAGGCCACGTCAGCGAGGTCAACGCCGACGCGTGGGGCCACTGTGATTAATTTAACTAAATAGGAGTTAAGCTGTGATTAATTAGGGGCGTGGGGCCCATGAGTCAGTGGCCTAGGGGGTTGGTTAGTGTGGGGGGGTTAGCCGCTAACGACGGCCACGTCGGATTCGCCGGCGGTTGGACGACGGCGATGACCCAGAGCGGCGGTGGCTCGCCGGAGTTGCGCCAGGGACGACGGATCGACGCGCCAAGGGCACCAGGAGGTGGCCCGTGGCCGCGCGCATCCAGGGGAACCAACGGAAGGGTGCGGGGTGGATGGAGTTCGCCGGAAGCGAGGTTGTGGCGGCGACCGGAGCTCGGGCGAGCTCAGGGTCGAGGCCACAGCGGTCTTGGCGATGCGGGGTTAACACCTACGGCGTCTACGCAGTGCGGCGAGAACGTTGGACGCATGCCTGGGACCGAATGGTCACCGGAGCGTCATCGCCGGCGAGCTTTGGCGGCGGCGCTGTCGGGTGAGAAAGGCACGGCAGCTACGGCATACTAGGGAGAAAACAGAGAAGGGGAGGAGGATCAGGAGCTCACAGCGGCTCCAGTAGGCTTCGAAGCGGGCTCGGGGAAGCGACAACGGTGGCGAATCGACGGTGAAGATCCTCGGCGGCCGGCGATGGAAACGGCAATGTCGGCGACGTTGTGGCGCGTCCGTAGTTCCATGGCTTGGTGGAGAGGATGAGGAAGACGTCCCGGAGCTCTTGGACAGGTCAGGGGAGCAAGGGGGTGGCTGTGGCCGCGGTAACGGCGTCGGCGGCGACGAGCTCCGCTCGGTGGGGAAGAGAGAGGGATCCAGGGGGAAAGTGAGGGTGAGGGAGCGAGCGAGGAGGGTCCAGGAGATGTCGTGGCGTTGCGGGAGACGTCCAGGGGAGGAGGAGGCAGCCAGGCAGGGAGGAGGTGGCCGGGGCGCGTGGCCGCGCGCGCCGGGCGTGTGCCCGTGTCCTTCTGGCGAGGGAGGAAGACGACAGGGGGTAGCGGTGGCGGGCTGGGCCGGCCAGCTGCAGTGCTGGGCCGGTTTGGCTACCAGGTGAGCGCCAGATAAGTCCTTCTCTCTCTCTCTCTCTTTTATTTCTATTGAATTCTGTTTTCTATTTTCTGTAGTTTGTTTTGATTTAGTTTTAGACACTAAATCATTTTTATTGCTTCTAATAATTATGGTAGGGACTAGTAGGATTATTCCAAAGCCCTTCATCAAAGATCAGAATTATTGGACATATATTAATTAATTAAGAAATATATATCCAATGCAAATAGTTATTTATTTAATTCAAAGGCCCAAAATAATTAACTCTGAGATACCAAAAATATTGTTTTGAGTTTTACCTCTTTGCAATATTTTCAGAGACTAAGAGGAACATTTTCTTGGACTTCTTTGAGAAGATTTTAATGTTGATCATTTTTAGAAGGTTTCTGAGGCTTTGAAAATCCCTCAATTCAAATTTCATTTGAATTAAAACATGATGCTCAAATGAGGCCTAGCCTAGTGCATAACAGGACCAGGGATGTGACACGCTGTTAAGCTATCGGGTCGGATTTTGGATCTGATAACCCGTTAACAGCCACGACCAATGCCGATTTTCCACGTGTAAAATTCTCATTGGTTGACGGATCCACGCGTCAGCTTCGTGTTGGCACAGGTGTCACTCATCCAACGGTCCAGATGGGCCTATGATATGTTGACACGTGGACCGGCCCAAATGTGGTCAACAAAGTTTAAATTGGTCGGCCCAACCGAAGGCCCATAAGATTTAGCGGGCCATAATAGGCCGGCCCAGCTAAAGGACCACAAAATTTAGCGGACCATAATGGGCCGCCCCAGCTAAAGGCCCACACGAATTTGTAGACCAATATGGGCCAGCCCAGCTAAAGGCCCACAAGATTTTGCGGACCACAATGGGCCGACCCAGCTAAAGGCCCACAAGATTCTGCAGACCATAATGGGTCGACCCAGCTAAAGGACCAACATTCTCTATCAAATTGGCCCATCAACGGCCTGCCCTAAACTTGTCATCAACGCGGCCCATGGTCACTTCTGGCCCGTTAACTGTCCGCTAAGTAATTGGGCCGAATTATGGCCCGGTGTATTTCCGGCCTGTTAAAGGTCCTGCTTCATTTGGGCCCATTTACAGGCCATCAAAACTTTCGGCCCATAAATGACCGTAAAGGATTTAGGTCATATTCGGCCATGTCTGCATTCGGCCTGTTAGAGGCCCACTATAGATTTGGGCCACTTTCGTCTGTTGTCATTTCCGGCCTGTTAACGCTGGACGTAAACCATGGGCCATACGTGGCCCAACGTCATATCAGGCCCATTAACGACACATATAAAAATGATGATAATCTAGACCGACCGAAGTTCCGGCTCGTTAAAGGCCCGTGTATTAGGTTGGCGCATTTACAGCCCGTTCGAATTTTGGCCTGTCAAAGATCTGCATCGTAAATGGGCCACCATTTGGGCCTGCTAAGTCCAGTGGGTTATTTGGCACAATCAGGGCCCAATCTCACTTTTGGTCTATTAAAGGCCCATGTTTTTTATGGGCTTGAGATATTTACACCTGTAAACGGCCTAATTTTACTGAGGGCCCAACTTATGTTTAGGCCGGTTAAAGGCCCACTATTGGCACATGCCTACTAGAAAAATATGAAAGCTTATGCTGATTTAGGCCCAGATATTTTTAGTGGGCTTGATACGTCTCCAACGTATCTACTTTTCCAAACACTTTTGCCCTTGTTTTGGACTCTAACTTGCATGATTTGAATGAAACTAACCCGGACTGACGCTGTTTTCAGCAAAACTGCCATGATGTTGTTCTATGTGTAGAAAAGAGAAGTTCTCGGAATGTCATGAAAATCCACGGAGGCACTTTTTGGAATTAATAAGAATTTCTGGGCGAAAGAAATACACCAGGGGGACCAGGGCATGTCCACGAGACAGGGCCCCCCCCCCCGTAGGGCGCGCCCCCTATCTCATGGTCCCCCTGGACCTCCACCGACCTCAACTCCAACTCCATATATTCCGTCTCGCAGAGAAAAAAATCAGAGAGAAAGTTTCATCATGTTTTACGACACGGAACCGCCGGCAAGCCCTAATCTCTCTCGGGAGGGCTGATCTGCAGTCCGTTCGGGGCTCCGGAGAGGGGGATTCATCGCCGTACTCATCATCAACCATCCTCCATCACCAATTTCATGATGCTCACCGTCGTGCGTGAGTAATTCTATCGTAGGCTTACTAGACGGTGATGGGTTGGATGAGATTTACCATGTAATCAAGTTAGTTTTGTTAGGGTTTGATCCCTAGTATCCACTATGTTCTGAGATTGATGTTGCTATGACTTTGCTATGCTTAATGCTTGTCACTAGGGCCCGAGTGCCATGATTTCAGATCAGAACCTATTATTTTTTCATGAATATATGTGTGTCCCTGATCCTATCTTGCAAGTCTGTAGTCACCTATTATGTGTTATGATCCGACAACCCCGAAGTGACAATAATTGGGATACTTCTCGGTGATGACCGTAGTTTAAGGAGTTCATGTATTCACTATGTGTTCATTCTTTGGTCCGGTTCTCTATTAAAAGGAGGCCTTAATATCCCTTAGTTTCCGCTAGGACCCTGCTGCCACGGGAGGGTAGGACAAAAGATGTCATGCAAGTTCTTTTCCATAAGCACGTATGACTATTTACGGAATACATGCCTACATTACATTGATGAATTGGAGCTAGTTCTGTATCACCCTATGTTATAGCTATTACATGAGGAATCGCATCCGGCATAATTATCCATCACTGATCCATTGCGTACGAGTTTTTCATATATTGTTCTCCGCTTATTTACTTTTTCGTTGCTACTGTTACAACTGCTACAAAAACCCAAAAACATTTATCTTTACTTTTGCTACTGTTACCATTATTATCATACTACTTTGCTACTAAATACCTTGCTGCAAATACTAAGTTATCCAGGTGTGGTTTAATTGACAACTCAATTGCTAATACTCAAGAATATTCTTTGGCTCCCCTTGTGTCGAATCAATAAATTTGGGTTGTACTTCACCCTCGAAAGTTGTTGCGATCCCCTACACTTGTGGGTTATCAAGACTAATTTCTGGCGCCGTTGCCGGGGAGCATAGCTCTATTCTCCGAGTCACTTGGGATTTATATCTGTTGATCACTATGAAGAACTTGAAAGATGCTAAAACCAAGATTTTGCCCTCAACTACAAGGGGAGGTAAGGAACTGCCATCTAGCTCTGCACTAGACTCTCCTTCCGTTATTAGTAGGCTTGCGACACCTAAACCTGCTACTGCTATGAATTCTGATATGTCGCATGTTATTGATGATGCCACTTCTGCTATGCATGATGAAACTACTTCTGTGTGTGATACTACTTTGCCATTAGGTGAATTTCTTGATGAACAACTTGCTAGAGTTAGGGGGAATGAAAATATTGAAGATGCTATTATTGATGATTGTGATGATGAAGGTTCTCCCAATGATTATGTATTGCCTGTTGTTCCTAAGGGTTATGTTATGAATGAAGAAGCTGCTAGGGAAATCTTTGCTTGCAATGATAGATATGATCTTAAGAAATTATTAGCTAAATGGAAGCAGCAGTCTCTTAATGCTAGAATGAAACCTGACCCTGCTTTTGCTACTTCACCTATCTGTGTTACTGATAAGGATTATGAATTCTCTGTTGATCCTGAGATTATTACTTTAATTGAATCTGATCCTTTTTATGGCCTTGAATCTGAAACTGTTGTGGCACATCTTACCAAGTTGAATGATATAGCTACCATGTTTACTCATGATGAGAAGTCTCACTATTTTCATATCCTTAAGATATTTTCGTTCTCATTAAAGGGTGATGCTAAAACTTGGTATAATTCTCTTGCTCCTGGTTGTGTGCGTAGTCCCCAGGATATGATTTATTACCTCTCTGCTAAATATTTCCCTGCTCATAAGAAACAAGCTGCCTTGCGGGAAATATATAATTTTGTGCAAATCAAAGAAGAGAGTCTCCCACAAGCTTGGGGGAGGCTTCTCCGGTTACTTAATGCTTTGCCTGATCATGCTCTTACGAAAAATGAAATACTTGATACCTTTTATAATGGACTAACCGATGCTTCCAAGGACTACTTGGATAGTTGTGTTGGTTGTGTTTTCAGGGAAAGAACAGTTGACGAAGCTAAAATATTATTGAATAATATGTTGACTAATGAAAATAATTGGACTCTTCCTGAGCCAATTCCTGAAGCAATTCCTGAACCAATTGAGCCAATTCCTAAGCCTATTCCTAAACCTACTCCGAAGAAGAGAGGTGTTTTATTTCTCAGTCCTGAAGATATGCAAGAGGCAAAGAAATCAATGAAATAAAAAGGTATTAAAGCTGAAGATGTTAAGAATTTAACTCCTATTGAAGAAATACATGGTCTTAAAATACCACCTGTTGAATAACCATATTGTCTTGATAACCCAACACAGGTAGTAAAGGTAAATTCTCTCTATAGATATGATAAAGTTGAAATCCCCTCTACTAAATTTCATAGCCCATGCTTAGATGAATTTGATGACATTATGGCTAGACAAGAACGTTTTAATGCTTATGTTGGTAGAGAGTTAAAGAATAATGCTTTCGAGATAGGACGTGTAAGTGATAATCTGGCTAGAGTTAAAGATGAACTTCACATCGTTAGCAAATATGCTTCCATGGTTGCTACTCAAGCTGAGCAAGTACTTAAAGCTCAAAATGATTGCTTGATGAATTAAATAATAAAAATGACTTTGTTGTTAGATTGGCTACTAGAACTGGTAGAATGACTCAGGAACCTTTGTATCCTGAAGGCCACCCTAAGAGAATCGAGCAAGATTCTTAGAGAAATAATTTAGAGGCACCTAGTTCTTCCAAAAAGAAGAAAAATAAAAATGATAGGACTTTGCATGCTTCTAGTGAACCTACTGTAGACACACCTGAGAATCCCAATGATATTTCTATCTTTGATGCTGACACACAATCAGGTGATGAACATGAACCTAGTGATCATGTTAATGATAATGTTCATGTTGATGCTCAACCTAGCAAAACCAATGAAGTAGAGGTTGAACCTGTTGTTGATCTTGATAACCCACAATCAAAGAATCAATGTTATGATAAGAGAGATTTTGTTGCTAGGAAGCACGATAAAGAAAGAGAACCATGGGTTCAGAAACCCATGCCCTTTCCTCCTAAACCATCCAAGTCAAAGGATGATGAGGATTTTGAGCGCTTTGCTGAAATGATTAGACCTATTTTCTTACGTATGCGTTTAACTGATATGCTGAAAGTAAATCCTTATGCTAAGTATATGAAGGATATCATTACAAACAAAAGAAAGATATCGGAAGCTGAAATTTCCACCATGCTTGCTAATTACACTTTTAAGGGTGGAATACCAAAGAAACTTGGAGATCTAGGGGTACCGACTATACCATGTTCCATTAAAAGAAATTACGTTAGAACTTCTTTATGTGATCTTGGAGCCGGTGTTAGTGTTATGCCTCTCTCTTTATATCATAGACTTGAATTGAATAACTTGACACCTACTGAAATATCTTTGCAAATGGCTGATAAATCAACTGCTATACCTGTCGGTATTTGTGAGGATGTGCCTGTTGTGGTTGCAAATATCACTATCTTAACGGACTTTGTTATTCTTGATATTCCCGAGGACGATAGTATGTCTACTATCCTTGGTAGACCTTTTTTGAACACTGCAAGGGCTGTTATTGATTGCAACAAAGGCAATGTCACTTTTCATGTTAATGGTAATGAGCATACGGTACACTTTCCGAGGAAACAATCTCAAGTTCATAGCATCAATTCTATTAAAAAAGTTCCAACTATTATTTTTGGAGGTTTTGAATTTCCTCTCCCTACTGTCAAGAAAAAGTATGATATTCTTATTGTTGGGGATTTTCATATCCCCGTTGAGGTAACTTAGTGTTATTCAAAATTTCTCCGGTTCCGTGCTATTCGGAATGAGTTTGTTAACAAGACTTGATCAACCTTGTTAGTGGGTTCATTTTGATGATCACGAGATGGATGAAACTAGAAGGCACAACCTTATGTACCCTCTTTTTACTTTCTGTTATTTAGATTAAATAAAGCAAAAATAGTATTATCCGTCTGTTTTCTGAATTATCCGTGCATTAAAAAATAGTCCAATAATAAAAGTGCTCCAAATGCCCTGCAAATTTAGTATGATTTTTTTTTCTGGAATATTTGAGGATTTCAGGCACTGAAAACACTGCAGGAGGGGCAAGCACCAGGCCACGAGAGTGGAGGGCGCCCCCCCTATAGGGCGCACCCCCTGTCTCGTGGGCCCTTGGTGGCTCCCCTCCACCTATGCCAGCACCCACACACTTCATCTTCTACCCAAAAAAATCCCCATCCATCTCAAGCACGAGTTCTAGCTCATTTTGCTGCGATTTTCAATCTCTTAGCTCAAAGCTCCATTCACAAAACTGCTTTGTGAGATTGTTGTTTGGTATGTGACTCCTCCACTGGTCCAATTAGTTTTTGTTCTAGTGCTTTATTCATTGCAAATTTTTGCTGCATAGGTGACCATGTTCTTGATCTTGCATGTTAAATTTTTGAGGTCCCAAGCAATTCCAATGCATGATATAGGCTCTAGGCACTTGTAGGAGTAGTTGCTATCAATCTTGTTTAGTTTTATGCACTTTTATTTTGAAGTTACTAAAAATTTCAGAAATTTTCAGAAAAAAAATATGCTTAGAAGAATGTATCAAGGTGGTTCCTCGGCGAAGAAAGGGCCCAGGATTGCTATATGTGAGCAAGATGTTGCATTGCCAAGGGACGCGAATGTAAGAGCTTGTGAGTGGCCATCCGATGATTTTATGGTCAGAGCAGGCTTTAAGGAGGAATTTGACGCGTATGTGCGTAATGCTGAGCTGGAGGACTTCTTACAAGATAAGTGTCCTTAGTACTATCAATTGACTGATTCCTTTGTGTGGAGGTTTAAATATAACTGTACGCGTAATTCTCCTAGTGTCCTATTTGATATTTATGATACATCTTACACCATGGACTTAGAGGATTTTACAAATGCTTGCAAACTCCCGCAGTGGGTAATATTAATGATCCTCACAAATCTGAATTTATAGATTTTCTTGCTAGTATTACTGTGGGAGAATCTAGGGACATAGCACAAGCTACCATAGGGAGCATTCATTTTACTGCTATACATTATTTTGCTCTCTTCATTGGTAGATGTATTAACGGTAAGGATGAAGCATGTCACATGTGTGTCCCTGATCTGTGTGTGCTCAAGAGTGATGTGTTAGGTTATAAAGGTTATAACTTGGGGGCAATAGTTGCACCAAGGTTGCAGAATAATAGTAGAAAGGGAAATTTCTTTGGAGGAATTTATGCAACCCGTGTGGGTAATTATCTTAATATAGCCCCATGAGAGGGGGATATGATTTTACCCCCTGTTCATTTGGATAAAGAAGCTATGTTTAATCATCATTTTCTTGAGAGGAATGAACAATTCCTCAATTATCGACTAATCTATGACAGACGCAACATCGTCCCTGTTACTCTTCATGCTCCCTACCTTTTTGATTATCAGGCAAAAGGAAGATATGTTGTCACCAGGGAGGAAGCAGCTGAATACGAGAGGGGAGTGGAGGCAGCTCACCAACACGCTGCAGCTCAGGAGGCGGTTGCCGCTGCATCTCAGTACAACCCCGGTTTCACTTATGGATATCAGCCATGCGGTCCTTGGTACTAGACCAACTTAGGCCAAAAGCCTAAGCTTGGGGGAGTACATATTTCTCACTGACTTTACATTCATTTTCACACACTAGTCGTCGGTGCTCATACTCTTTCATTGTATTATCCATGCTAGTTTAAATTCCTTTTTCTAGTTTTCTTCTTGTGTGCTTGATAAACCTTGAGAAAAAACAAAAAAATTAGTTAGTTCAGTTTCCATGCTTGTAGTAGAAATTAAAATGAAAACCCAAAAAGATTTCTAGTTCTTCTTCTTACTTGTTGGGAGCTTTCCCGTGTAAATAGTTTTATTTTCTTTTCTTTCCTTTGGGGGTCGAGAAGACCATATTGAAAATGCTTAGTGGCTCTCATATGCATGATTGTTTATTTGATTTAGAGCCCTTATTACTTGCATTCTCTCTTGAGTTGAATGCTTGCAGATTCCAGCTTAGTCCAATGCACGTGCACTCTTATTATTATACACATCATTCGGTCGTGCAAGTGAAAGGCAATAATGACGATATATGATGGACTTATTGGGATGAGAAAAGCTGGTATAAACTCGACCTCTCTTGTTTTTGTAAATATGATGAGTTCATCATTTCTGAGTCAGCTTATTATGAAGTAACCATATTTGCAATGACATTTAGAGATTATAGTTGCTTGTGCCATGCTTGATTAGCTTTGAGTTATAATGGTTTACCTTGCGTGCCAACATGCTATTAGAATGATTATGATGTGGTATGATGGGATGGTATCCTCCTTTGAATGAATTGAGTGACTCGACTTGGCACATGTTCACGCATGTAGTTGAAACAAATCAACATATCCTTCATGATATTTATGTTCATGGTGGATTATATCCTACTCATGCTTGTATTCTGTGTGAATTAATTTTAATGCATGTTCATGACTGTTGTCGCTCTCTCAGTTGGTCGCTTCCCAGTCTTTTGCTAGCCTTCACCTGTACTAAGCGGGAATACTGCTTGTGCATCCAAACTCCTTAAACCCCAAAGTTGTTCCATATGAGTCCACTATACCTTCCTATATGCGGTATTTACCTGCCATTCCAAGTAAATTTGTATGTGCCAAACTCCAAACCTTCAAATGAAATTATGTTTTGTATGGTCGAACAGCTCATGTTACAACTAGGGCTGCCTATATCTTCCATGCTAGGTGGGTTATTCTCACGAGGAGTGGACTCCGCTCCTCATTCACGAGAAAGGGCCGGTAACCGGGATGCCCAGTCCCATGATCCAAAAAGATCAGAGCAAATCAAAATAATTAAACAAAACTCCCCCAGGGCTGTTGTTAGTTGGAGGCACTCGTTGTTTCAAGCAAGCCATGGATTGATGCTTGTTGGTGGTTGGGGGAGTATAAACCTTTACCATTCTGTTTGGGAACTGCCTATAATGCATGTAGTATGGAAGATACAACCATCTCATAGTTGTTGCGTTGACAGTGAAAGTATGCCGCTCAAAATGTTATTCAATCTCTATTTTCAAATCGAGCTCTGGCACCTCTACAAATCCTTGCTTCCCTCTGTGAAGGGCCTATCTATTTACTTTTATGTTGAGTCATCACCCTTCTTATTAAAAAGCACTCGCTGAAGAGCACACTGTCATCTCCATTCATTACTATTGGTTTATATTGGGTATGACTTGACTGGATCTCTTTTGTCATGAATTACAATGTTTAGTCAGTTCTTGATCTTTAAAGGTGCTCTGCATTTATGTTTTGCGGTCTCAGAAAGGGCTAGCGAGATACCATTTTGTTATATCATGTTATGATTGTTTTGAGAAAGTGTTTTCATCCGAGTTTTATTATTATGGCTTGCTAGCTGATTATGATATTGATATGAGTAATTGTGAGACCCAAGTGTTATTATGAGTATGGTTAGTTCATAATATTTTCTGAAACTTGAATGCTGGCTTTTCATGTTTACAACGAGAGTTTGTAAAAGTTTTTCTTTATCACTTTCAGTTTATCAACTGAATTGCTTGAGGACAAGCAAAGGTTTAAGCTTGGGGGATTTGATACGTCTCCAACGTATCTACTTTTCCAAACACTTTTGCCCTTGTTTTGGACTCTAACTTGCATGATTTGAATGAAACTAACCCGGGCTGACTCTGTTTGTAGTAGAACTGCCATGATGTTGTTTTATGTGTAGAAAAGAAAAGTTCTCGGAATGTCCTGAAAATCCACGGAGGCACTTTTTGGAATTAATAAGAATTTCTGGGCGAAAGAAATACACCAGGGGGACCAGGGCCTGTCCATGAGACAGGGGGGCGCGCCCCCCCGTAGGGCACCACCCCCTATCTCGTGGGCCCCCTGGACCTCCACCGACCTCAACTCCAACTCCATATATTTCGTCTTGCGGAGAAAAAAATCAGAGAGAGAGTTTCATCGTGTTTTACGACACGGAGCTGCTGCCAAGCCCTAATCTCTCTCGGGAGGGCTGATCTGGAGTCCGTTCGGGGCTCCCGAGAGGGGGAGTCGTCACCATCGTCATCATCAACCATCCTCCATCACCAATTTCATGATGCTCATCGCCGTGCATGAGTAATTCTATTGTAGGCTTGCTGGACGGTGATGGGTTGGATGAGATTTACCATGTAATCAAGTTAGTTTTGTTAGGGTTTGATCCCTAGTATCCACTATGTTCTGAGATTGATGTTGCTATGACTTTGCTATGCTTAATGCTTGTCACTAGGGCCCGAGTGCCATGATTTCAGATACGAACCTATTATGTTTTCATGAATATATGTGTGTTCTTGATCCTATCTTGCAAGTCTATAGTCACCTATTATGTCTTATGATCCGACAACCCCGAAGTGACAATAATCGGGATACTTCTCGGTGATGACCGTAGTTTGAGGAGTTCATGTATTCACTATGTGTTAATGCTTTGGTCCGGTTCTCTATTAAAAGGAGGCCTTAATATCCCTTAGTTTCCGCTAGGACCCCGCTGCCCCGGGAGGGTAGGACAAAAGATGCCATGCAAGTTCTTTTCCATAAGCACGTATGACTATTTACGGAATACATGGCTACATTACATTGACGAATTGGAGCTAGTTCTGTATCACCCTATGTCATAGCTATTTCATGAGGAATCGCATCCGGCATAATTATCCATCACTGATCCATTGCCTACGAGCTTTTCATATATTGTTCTCTGCTTATTAACTTTTCTGTTGCTACTGTTACAACTGATACAAAAACCCAAAAACATTTATCTTTACTTTTGCTACTGTTACCATTATTATCATACTACTTTGCTACTAAATACCTTGCTGCAGATACTAAGTTATCCAGGTGTGGTTGAATTGACAACTCAATTGCTAATACTCAAGAATATTCTTTGGCTCCCCTTGTGTCGAATCAATAAATTTGGGTTGTACTTCACCCTCAAAAGCTGTTATGATCCCCTACACTTGTGGGTTATCAGGGCTACATGCCAATTTCTGCCCATAATCGTTTTTAGCCCAATTCGAATGGGCCCGACGAATGTTGGCATGTTGGGCTGCTACGAATCTTTCGACCGAATACATTACTAAGATAAACCTACACTATACAAAAATAGCGTCGTAATTACTGTAGCCTGTGGAAGCATCATAAATGTTGTATCACAACAAAATAAATTCCAACCATACAACAAATGGCCTGTTGGCATAAAGTTTACATTCCTTCCAGATAAAAGCACCATCAGATGTATAGAAGCACAGATCATTTGACCTGAGTGCTAATGTTTCAGGCTGTAGAATCTGATGGAGCAGCACGATCTCCACCTTTTTTCCACCATTGCTCTTGAACAATGAAGCGAATGTCTGATAGTCTGGTTTCAAAACCATTCATATCTTGACGACATTTCTCAACCACTATTCTTGTTTCCTAAACAACGTCCATTAGGGATTGGACTTGTGTCTGGAGCACAGATATATCACTCTGTCTAGCAGGAAGATTTTGTTCAGAAGGCAATTTGGATGAGGATACCTTGACAACCAACCCAGAATTACGCAGGAAGGTGGTTTTTGCACTGTTAGTGGAGAGATACTGACGCACTGCAGCAAGAGGTGACATTGTGCCTATAGTAGCCTCGTCACCTTCAGGTGGTTGTGGCTGTTCAATCATTTGTTCCATAGCTTCCTGAAAGTTTGAACTTGTAGATTAGTGTACCAGATAATTTACTAATGAGACAAAAACAAACAAAGTAGGTTAAACGTTTATACATAACTTATTTTGGTGAACTACTATAATACATTAGCATGTATTGTAGTGCCAACTACATAATAAAATCACTTTCGGAATATATGTCCATGTAGCATGCCTACTGTATTGTCTATTTCCTCACATTCGTTGACATCTAAGGATAAAGAGACATGGTTTAAAGTAGGATGAACATAGTATGACATCATTCATATCATGGGCAAAGAGATATAAAACAAACACGCTATTTTATCATTGGGTGCGCGCGTGAACATAACAACTAGATTACAGATCAAGATCAAAAGAATACCCTTCATCTATTTTAAACCATGTAAGGTGAAATGATACGTTAAGACAACTGTGTATAAAAGTGAACGGAGTAACTGACATTGGCTACAAACCAAGTAGTTAAATGAATACATCGCAGTACCAATCAGTTCAAGGCAGAAGGAGTAAGGACTTACAACAGCGGCTTGAACTGGTGTGCTCATGCCCTTCATCTTGCTGGTGTGGCAATCCTTGAAGATTTGCACTGCATTCGGTTCAGGTTCTTTTTGGTCCGCACAGGCTTTCCTCTGTATTTGGAACAAGTCAATATAGATACGATGATATGGCACACAAAAAAGAAGGAAGTAGCAGCTATTTACAAGAGCCTCGCAGTGTGCAATATAGCTATGAGATCCTGTTGTCTGTTGGAATTTCACTTTAGAACGGTTGGTTTTGTTCTTCAAACAGTTAGCCTAGAACAAGATACACTTGTAAGGCACATACATAAATACAAGTTCAATATGTGGTCTGATCAAATACATATAGCCTACCTAATACTTTGGATCAGACAAGTGTTTAACGAGGGCTGTCCAGTCTTCATCTATAATATATTCCACTTGAGATGTTTGGGCGATTTCATTGTTAGCCTTGCCTTCAAAGTGAGATTTTCTAAGGTGGTACCGATACTGTCGCAGACCAGACTGAAAAACATGAGCGCATGCTTGTTTAGTTGCATCATCTTTCGGATCCAACTTGAACCTCATCTGTTGAAAAAAGAATGTGAGTCTTATTAGGAGGAAGCTAGAAAGTATGGGACAGAGCAAGACAATATTACTAATTGTGATGAATAACATTTCTTACGGATAAATGGTCAAGGAAGGTGTTAAACTGGGTATTTTCTTTCTCATTCCTCTACTGGATCCATGTTGGGAGGATATGTGCATGACACCTAACGGCAACGGCTGCCTCTGATACTAACTTGGCTGACTCTATAGCATCACGTGGCCTTTTTAAACCTGCCTCAAAATGGATCTCCATTCTTCCTCCTTTAGATTTTGTTAATCAGTCAAGCATTATCCCTGATGTCTGTTTCCACTTGCGCTGTGGTGCTAGTTCAACAACGAATATGGAAAGTGTTAGTGTACATCAAACTGTGAGAGTACATATAAAGGAGCATGCAACTGCAACTTGACTCGGTCAGGTACCATCTTGGTGTTGATGCTCATGAGGTTCATCTAATCTTGCCAAGTCCTGTTGTGTCAGCAGTGCTTCAGAAGTAGTGTTAGGTGTCAAGGCACCTTGGGAACTGGCTAGTTCCGGAGCAAACGAACGAGTAACTGGTTGAGATGCTGGTACAGTTGAAGCGGATGCTGCAGCTGGTGGAGCAGGTGATACTGTGTTTGTAGATTTAGCCGGTGGACTTGGACCTTCTACTGCACTATAAGTACCAGCAGAATCTCGACGGCAGATCCTTTTCCGTTTCACCCGACGAGTAACAACACTCCCTACTATATTATTTTCCTTGCTCTTTTTTGACTTTGCCATGTCAAGTTGTACCCACAACACAAAAGAATAAAATCACTCTTCAGAACTCATTGATGCATGATAAAGACAAGCAATACTTTGATGTAAGACAACCGTATGAGGATGGAATATGTAAGAAAAATAGGACGGCATGACATATTCACAGCTACGATGTGCAAACTAAGCAGAAGGATTTTTAAGAAAATAGAAGTAATGCAAGCTAGACACCATATGAAAGATGCAATCAATATTACTCTGCCAAGTTAATAGTGTCTTCTCATAAGTGGAAATTCGAAAAATTAGAAGCAGTACAACATAGAAAACAATGCAAGATGCAACCACTGTCAAATTGCCATGTTAAAAGCGTCCAATCATGAGTGACTGATGCGGGATACACAACAGAAGTACTTTGATGTAAGAACATGGTATGATAGATAGATGAAGTGTATTATAGACATAGAAAGCCATGTCTAACATATAAACTCAGCAGGTGCAATTTAATCAAAATAGAAGAAATACAGGCTAGACAACATATGCAACATGAAACCAATTATCACATTTTTCAACTTAGAGCAAGCACCTGCGATGGTGGAGTATGGGAGATGAACTCATCTTGTAGACTTGGGACTTTAACTTCATTAGCAGTAGCAGTGGCAAATCTAGAGAGTCTCTGTTTGCGTCAGTGCAGAGGACCACCAACATCCCCTAACTTACGCTTTTCCTTCCTATTTTCTGATATTGCCTTATGAAGTCAAAACCACAAGAAGATGAATAAAATTAGCTCTGCATAACTGGTTGATGCATGATACAGACGATACCTACTTTGATGTAAAGCAAGCGCAGGATAGGAGGATGGAATATATACAAAAAAGACAGCATTTCATATTCACACGTACGATAGGAGGATGGAATATGTATGAAAAAACAGTAAGCGGAAGGCATTTCAACAAAATTAGAAGAAATGAAAGCTAGGCACCATATGAACACGCAACCAATATCACTCTATCAGGTAAAAAGTGTCTCGTCGTAAGTGCCATTTCAAGAAATTAGAAGCAGTACAAGCTAGAAGACAATGCAAGATGCAACCTACATCACAGTCCCAAGTTAAATGTGTCTTATGGGTAAGTGATCGTTGCAGGTATAAGTTGTAAGCTACGCAGCTGCAATTCAACATAATCAGAAGCAATACAAACTAGACATCATACAAAAAACGCAACCACATATAACAGTTCCAAGTAAGAGCAAGCACCTGTGATGGTGGAGTAGGGAAGATGTGCTCATCATGTACATGTATGTTCTAGAAACAGGAACACGTGTCATATTCACAGGCATTATGTGTAAAGTAAGCAGATGCAATTCAAGTTAGAAGCAATACAAGCTAGACATCATACGCAACATGCAACCACATATAATAGTGCCAAGTTAGAGCAAGCACCTGTGATGGTGGAGTAGGGGAGATGTGCTCATCATCTACACAGCTATGTTGACTGTCCAGCCTTGTGTTGTCTTGCGAATCTTGTTGGGAGGATGGCGGGGTAGAATCTGTAGAGACCCACTGCCGGACTAATTTCCTTCAGCTATAATGATTTTGCATTGTGAGGTCAAACCGATAAGAAAAAGGAATAAAATTCGCTCTTCAGAACTCATTCATGCATGATACTGACGAACACTACTCGGATGAAAGGCAAACACATGATGCGAGGATGGAATATGTATGAAAAACAGGATGGTGTGACATATTCACACCTATGATGTGGTAACTAAGAAGAAGGCATTTCAACAAATTAGAAGCACTTCAAGCTAGACACCATATGAAAGATACAACCAATATCACCCTGCCAAGTTCAAACTGTATGGTGTTTCAACAAATTAGAAGCAGTACATGCTAGATATCATATGCAAGAAACAACCAATATCACAGTGGCGACTTAAAGGTGCCTTATCATAAGTGACTGATGCGGGATATGCAAGAATAGTAGTCTGATGTAGAAACAGGAACACATGTCATATTCACAGGCGTTATGTGTAAAGTAAGCAGATGCAATTCAACAAAGTTAGAAGCAATACAAGCTAGACATGATACGCAACATGCAACCACATACAATAGTGCCAAGTTAGAGCAAGCACCTATGATGGTGGAGTAGGGGAGATGTGCTCATCATCTACACAGCTACGTTGACTGTCTAGCCTTGCGTTGTCTTGCGAATCTTGTTGGGAGGATGGTGGAGTAGAATCTGTAGAGAACCTCCGTTTCAGTTGCTCGGAAGCACCACCATCATCCAATGCCTTGCCAATTTCCTTCAGCTTTATTGATTTTGGATTGTGAGGTCATACCGACAAGAAAAAGGAATATCATTCGCTCTTCAGAACTCATTCATGCATGATACTAACGAACACTACTCTGATGAAAGGCAAAGTCATGATACGAGGATGTAATATGTACGAAAAAATGGACGGCTTGACATATTCACACCTATGATGTGGTAACTAAGCAGAAGGCACTTCAACAAATTAGAAACACTGCAAGACACCATATGGAAGGTGCAATCAATATCACTCTGCCAAGTTAAAGCTGTCTCGTCATAGGTGGCGTTCATCAAACTAGATGCAATACATGCTAGAAATCATATTCAAGACACAAACCAATATCACACTGCCAACTTAAAGATGTCCCATCATAAGTGACTGATGCAGGATACACAATAAGAGTAGTTTCATGTAAGAACATGGTGTGATAGACAGATATAGTATGTACCGAAAACAGGAAAGCGTGTCATATTCACATGTATCATGTGTAAGCTAAGCAGATGCAGTTTACACTAATTAGGAGCAATACGAGCTAGACACCATATGCAACATGCAACCAGATATCACACTGCCAAGTTAGAGCAAGCACCTTGGATGGTGGAGTAGGGGAGCGGAGACTTGGACCTTGTAATGCACTATCAGTACAAGGAGAATCGGTACAGATGCTCCGTTTACGTTGCTGCAGAGAACCACCATCATCGCCTTCCTTACTCTTTTCCTTCCTCTTTCTTGATTTTTCCTTGTCAAGTCAAACCCACAAGAAAAAGGAATAAAATTTGCTCTTCAGAACTCATTGATGCATGGTATTGACGAACACTACTTTCATGTAAGACAGCCGCATGATAGGAGGATGGAATATGTATGAAAAACAGGACGGCGTGACATATTGACATGTATGATGTATAAAGTGTAAACTAAGCACAAGGTGCTTGAACTTGTTAGAATCGATGCAAGCTAGAAACCATATGATAGATGAAACAGATATCACTCTGCCAAATTAAACGGGTGCCCTAACAAATGTATTTGACCAAATTAGAAGCAATACATGGCAACAGGCTAGAAATAATATGCAATATGCAACGAATAAAGGTGACTCATCATAAGTGATTGATGCAAGATACAGAAGAGAGGTAGTTTCATGTAAGAACAAGGTTAACACATAGATGCAGTGTGTACCAAAAATAGGAAGGCATGTCATATTCACAGGTATAGTGTGTAAACTAAGCAGATGCAATTTACCCTAATTAGAAGCATTACAAGCTAGACACCGTATGCAACATGCAACCACATATCACACTGCGAAGTTAGAGCAATCACCTGTGATGGTGGTGTAGGGGAAGTGTGGTCTGCTGGTACAGAGCAAGTTCAATATCTTCATTTAGGCTTGCTGTTTCTTGAGAATCATGTGGAGAGGATAAAATTGCATTATTTATAAGAGTATTGCGTCTCATATTAACCCACACGCGTGACTGTCTCATCATAAGCGATAGATGCAGGATGCACAAGAACAGTAGTTTGATGTAAGAACATGGTGTGATAGGCAGATGTAGTATGTACCAAAAACAGGAAGGCGTGTCATATTCACATGTATAATGTGTAAGCTAAGGAGATGCAATTTAACAAATTAGGAGCATTGATGAGGGATACACAAGAAAAGTAGTTTGATGTAAGAACATGGTTAATAGAAAGACGTAGTATGTACCAAAAATAGGAAGGCATGCCATATTCACAGGTATAATGTGTTAACTAAGCAGATGCAATTTACCCTAATTAGAAGCATTACAAGGTAGACACCATATGCAACATGCAACCACATATCACACTGCCAAGTAAGAGCAAGCACCTGCGATGGTGGTGTGGGGGAATTGCGGTGATCAACTAGAGAGCTACGTTGACTATCTTCATTTAGCCTTGCTATTTCTTGAGAATCATGTGGGGAGGATGACACTGCACTCTTTAAACGAGTAGGGCGTCTCAGAGTAACCCACCCGGGTGACTGTCTCATCATAAGTGATTGACGAGGGATACAAAAGAGCATTAGTTTGATGTACGAACATGGTTAATAGACATATGTAGTATGCATCAAAAACAGGAAGGCATGTCATTATGAAAGGTATAATGTGTAAAGTAAGCAGATGCAATTTAACCAAATTGGAAGTAATACAAGCTAGACACCATATGCAACATGCAACCACATTTGACAGCGCGGAGTTAAAGCAAGCACATGGGATGGTTGTGTGTGGCAATTGAGATCATCAACTGCAGAGCTATGTTTATTGTCTCCAATTGCTGACACTGCACCCATTAGAGCACTGAAACGCTTAGTGCTTATCTTCGAATTACACTGGAGCAACCTCTGTCTTTTCTTTTCTGCATTCATCAACACTGCGTCAGAGTCTGAAATACTCATGCATAAAAAACAATAGTGTGAGAATGGGTGAAGTGTGTGCACAATTAGTATAGTGTAAAGGTAGCAGATAGCAGGTCGGTGAGAAATAAAATGACGGGAGACATATGATAGCTCTACAACATGCATGGCACACTAAATTACTACAGGATTCTATGAAAATAACAGTCGACTGAAAGAAAATAGGCCAGTCCATTTTTTCTGCACCGTCCGATGTACAAAGAACGGGCAGATCGCCTTCATCTACCTCCATTCAGTGTTGACGATCTTCCTCAAAACGCCAGCGACCACCGGCCTAGTATTCCTCCCCTGCCTGCGCCCTCTCCTCGACCTCACTCCACCGCCGTGCTTGGCACCGCCCCCCGGCCATCCATTCAAGCCCCGCCGACCTCCAGATCGGGCGCAAGAAGTTCCTGCGCCCCACACCCCTATGATAGACACCGATGCGCCGCTTCCCCGGGGAACAGGCGGACTAGGTGCTCCGCGCGCCTAAGAGGGTGCTGCTTATTTTAATTGCGGTTGGACTGACCCTGAATTGAAATCCAGGCGGGCTACTGACCTCTAGCAAAGGTGAAATAGTAAAAGGGAGGAAACCTTGTGCATTTAATATCATGAAGAAGATGCAGTAAGAAGCGCTCAACTAGTTTCTTTCGTGGGATGAGTATGGTGTGAGCGGAGACGTAAGATTTGCACGAATAAGGGAAGAGGAGTACCTCTTTCTGCTGGCAGTGCTGTGTCCTCCTTCTGTTTTTCCGATGATCTTCTTATTGTTCGCCGGAAACCAGAAGTTGTGGAGGACGGTGCAGCCTTGGACGAACCCATGGCCAAGTTATTGAGTGTGGTGCGGTGGCCGTCTGTCGGCGGCGAGGAAGCAGATCCGAGGCGGCGAACAACGGCATAGCGGGAACAGCTTCGGTGCGGTGGACAGTTGCAACAGTGGAGTCGTAGCAGTGAGGCGCAGGACGGCGTGGTCGGAGTGGTTCTGGTATGGCGCACGTCGGCATCGGCATCGTGGAGGCAGCTCTACCTCGGCTTCAGCTGCTAAGTCCTTGAGGGCGTTGCGGTTGCGGTTGCGTTAGATGATGACGTCGGGGTACCGGCTCTGGCGTGATGGAGGAGGGAGGTGTTGGATTGGCCGCTATGGGGTGGAGGACGGAGGAGGCTGGGGTTTCTCGGCTGGTGGAGAGGGCGTTTTCGCGCCCATGGAGTATGAATGGGGAAACGGAGGGAGGCGGGGAACTAAGGGGGAACAATGTTTCGGTTTGAGACGCGCTTGTTTGAAATTTGGGGAAAGTTACAAACTTTGCCCCCATCTAAAATTTCGGACATATTGCGGGTTGAGGGTAGGACAGTCATGTCAGGTGTCCCAAATGTGGGCGGGATAGATTTCGGCCGAGCGCATGGGTGTTTAGGCGCCCACGGTGTATGAATGCTTCTCGAAGGCGGTTGAGACTGGCGTCTTGGTGAAGTTACAAACCTACCCCGGTTTAGACCTTTAGACATCGGGCCGATAGGCTACATGGGCCAGAGTCAGGACAGTAATTTCCTACCACCAAACATTAGTCTCGCGCGGTTTTGGGTGACCATAGGCCTATTTGGCGCTTCGTTCAATATTTGGGAGCAGAAGCATTAACGTTTTCGGTTCTCTTGAATTGAACTTTCAGGATTTGTCAAACTTCACAAATCTTTACTCTTGAAAATCCTAAAGCTACGATTATTTTGGAATGGAGGGGGTACATTTGAATATACATTGTACATGAGTATATATTAAAAAATATGCAACTTACCTCAGTTCATGCATGGTTCCAGATATAATCTCCTTGGTTGCAAAAAATAAAAAGTTAGATATGCGTATGAATATATATATAACATGTTCAAACTCACAACAAAGATTGATGCCCCCTTTTACATCTGATTTACATATGCCATTATCTCGGGTTCAAATAGATGAATGCACTTCCTATGAATTCGAATCTTCGAAACCCCCTTTATGTTGAATTCGACATGTATTATATTTTGTAGCTAGCAATTTAGAATGTATCCATGCAAGTGACAAATGTATAAAGTGCTTCACACTAACAACATGGAGTGCACTAATTAATGTTTATATATGAATTGCAAATGCATCCATTGCCTGTATTTCAAACCGCTCTCACTCTATGGATCGATGATATGAAATAAACACATGCACATGCTAGAACTCAATAGAGTATGGGTGTCTGATAGACCGATTTTCGTCCATATGCAATTTGCAAAATTCATGATCTCATCCAAAAATAATAATGCCATTTATATTTTAATTTAATGCGTAGAACCGCCTTTTACACGTAGATGCACTATGCCTCACCCCGTTCTCACAAACGCGTTATATATCTCTCTATCTAACGCATAAGTGCACACACTTTATATGCATCGGCATTTCTCTTTCACACATTCTCACAATCTCTCTCAGGGTGTCGAGGTGTCTCAGGCACATGCTCTCTCTGTTTCTCTCTCTCTCTCTCTCTCTCTCTCTCTCTCTCTCTCTCTCTCTCTTTCTGACTACTATGTACCACTCTTTTCACTAATCTTAGTTGGAAAACACTATTTCTCTCGCATGCATATATGCACGCGCACGGTCTCTACTAGCCCTCTATACGCACATATATGTGCCTACGTGTCTCCCGCACGCATATTATATTTAGGCCTCTCTCGCACACATCCCCCCCCCCTGACACACCTCTCTCTTAGTAGTTGGCAGATATGATTTCATCATATCATTCAGGAGGATATCCCTGGCTATTAGGATGGATGGTAATACGAGGCAAAGTTTTACCCTAGTTCAGATTGGACCCTTGCAGTTGAAAAAAGAGCCTACTCCTGGTACTTTATATTAGTGATAGGGGTGTGTACAAAGTACATGTGAATACCAGGCATTGTGTGTGTGTGTGTATACTATCGATGAACTAGCCCCCAAGCTTGTATAACATAGTAAGGGCCTAGTATTACAAATCATATATAGTCAGCTTATCACCAGTGGGGATAGAGTCCTCCATGACTCTGGTAGCTTCGTGTACGCCGAGTCCTCCACATGGGTCTTCGTATAACACATCTCGGTCCAACCTATATGTGGCGCAGGATGGAACCGACCCACGAGTCTTCATGTTGACCCACCACAACTAGAAATGATGTGCCCACCACACCACACATGCAATTGGCCACTAAGAAAATAAGCATATACAATAGTACAACGGTATCTAGCTCACGGTACGTCTCCATATTTTGTTGATGACACTGACGGACTTTGCATTTGATGCGTGCTCCGTATTTTGTTGACGACACTTACGGTCATTGTATTTGAAGCGAAAGCACGATATGGTCACTGTACTTAAGAATAAGCTCATCACGGTCATCACATACATTTAATCGTGCTAACCAACATGTGGTTGGATGGTTAGGAGGATAGTGGTTTCTCGAGCCCACCAAGGTTAAAGTCTCGGTGCTCGCCTTTATCTTGTGTTAATTTCAGTATTTTCCGGCGATACGTTCAGTGGGAGGAGACGTTCCACTCGACTACGAGGCACCTATGGTGACTTCCAAAAATCTCAAGATCATATATGCTGGCCCACTCTCTCGAAGGTGCTCATAGGGGTAGGGTTCGCGTGTGTGCTCTTATAGCGGTAAGTGCTTGCGTGTATATATGAGCCCTTGCGTCTGTACCGTGTTAAACAAATACATGTCATGATTATACGGTCACTGGCTCACCCGTACAACTCCGTATTTTTTTGATGACACAATCAATTGACCAGTCAAACGTTCCACGCGGTGCAACTAGTGTTGCACCATCAGGGTACATAACTGTGGGGCCCACCTGTCAGCCCATATATGAAAGAAAGAAATGGTAGTTTGAGTTTGTACTTTGTTAATAAAATAGGAGTACATTTTAGGGTGATCATGCATACGGTCACTGGCTCACCATACAGCTCCGTAATTTGTTGATAACACGATTAATTGACCAGTCAAATGGTCCACATTTAGCAGCACATTACCATAGGGCCCACCCGTCAGCGCGTATATGAAGGACAGAAATGGTAATAAATTAGTGGTCGGTGGGTATTCGAAGTCGTGAGACCTCTGGGTGGCAGTCACCAGTGGTTGGAGGGGGGGGTTCATTGGGCGGTGGGGTGGGGATCGCCGGAGAAAAAGCTCAGCGCG
>NC_057810.1:591073417-591158585 GCF_018294505.1 Triticum aestivum
GGCATGGCGACGCGGGCCGGCCGCGGGCGGCGGGGGCTGGTGGCTCGGGGGGGTGGAGTTTGATGATAAACTGGAGGCCCTTGATTTCGTATCCAACGGCTGGAAAATCTAGTGACCAGAGATGAAAAAGTCAGTCGACTGACGTGTAGCCTCACCCCGAACGTACACATGCACGCACGCAAGACACGCACGCATGCAGGCGTGCAACACTGACACGTACACATAACATACACATGCACGCACGCAAGACATGCACGCATGCAGGCATGCAACACTGACACGTACACATGCACGCATGCTGGCGTGCAACACTGACACATACACATGAACTCACAAACACACGCACGTACGCACCCATGCATGCAACACTGAAACATACCCTTGCACGCACGCAACACTCGCACACTTGCATGCACACAACACACGACGCAAGACACACGCTCAACCTATATGTGCATGCACCCTTTGTTAAGGACATGGATTGTTACGGGTATTAATCAATCTTATCTGTGATAAGCAGAACATTGATGTTTGCAGCGGTCTTTATGAATCACAACGTATCGAACGGGCTATCAACATAGTAGGCTTATCTACATGAAAAAGATGACGTCACACTCAATGAACAATCATCGGTTTATGAAATGCCCGCTTCTGACCGCCCTGGCAAACCAAAGGTTCCTCTGCTGTGTGCTGCCTGCGTTGGGTCACTAACATGCAGGCCATGCACCCAAAGAGCCCACATGTCAGTGGAAGAACAGCGCGATGTCCTAGGTCAGAGTCGAGGGCGCCACTCGCTGCACGCCCGGCTAAACACGCCTCTATGTCGCATTCAAACGCCTCCATGAAACCCGCCCGTGTGGAAGCCAAGAAACCCACTCTGGACACATGTTCGTTCATGACCGGGCCGGCGTTAAACGCAACGCCGGCCGAGCTCCTCCCGTTTGCCGTCTATTTAATCTCCTATTTAAACGAGGCCAAACGGCGGCCAAGAATCGCATACCTCCGCCGCTCCCCTATCTCCTCCACCATTTTGTCCACTCTTAAAATGGCTTACGAAGAGTAGTTATTCCACATCCAAGCCGGCTGGGTAGCCCGCCGGATACGAGCTATGCAGCTCGCTGATCCACCTCCCTCCCCTCGCCCGACGGAGCCAGTTGCCGCCCCAAGCCGGCGCGTGCTTCAGCAACTTGCCGCTCCAGACCAGCTCCACGAGGAGCGGCGCTCGGGCGTCGTTGCTGCCGACCACGCCGCCGCCTCGTACCGCGTCTCCAGTTTCTGTGGCCGAGACTCCCATGCCGGCGGCCGCGCCATGCAAGCAGCGACAGAAGCCGGGTGCACGGAGAGAAACGAGTCGGTGGCCAGTGCCTCCGCGTCCGCCGCCATCATCGAGGAGAAGTAGAACACAGGAGGCCGCCGCCGCTTGGGTCCCATGAAGGCCATCGCGGAGGCGACGCCGACGTACACAACAGGTGTCTTGACGGATCCTTTTGTTGCGAGGACCTCCATCGATCCCACATGGGCTCCACGGAAGAGGGGAATGTTAGGATGAACTCGAGCCGGTGCCGGCCAATGATATTAGTTAGGCAGTGGGGAAGCAAGCCATCCTTTGCGCTGAAGCATATACCTTCGGGGCTCCCGGCAGTCCGATGATCGTCCTGCTGGACATGATGAACACAAATCGATCAGCGGGCGACCATTTAGGCCAGGTATTATATACATGTGCTGTCCAGAACTAGCACCGCGTAGTTCATTTGAATGTAATGAAATCCGTCATGTTTGTATATGAAAATCTGGTATTTTATATGATTTCCGTCGTTGTTATATGTAATATCAGTTTGTCTACGTGTTTGCGTGTATTTCGTCCGGTTGGATGGCGTAATTTGCGGGTCGCCGGTCGGTCTGCGGGCGGTGTTGTGGGACAAAAAGCACAGCTCATGCGACCTCGTCTCCAACATGCGCGCTCGAGGATGCATGATAGCATGAGCACCCGAGCCATTCCTCGTTCATCGGTGGCAAAGGCACCGGTGGACAAAAGGGTCGCCAATATTTTGGCTACCCCGGGCAAGATCCAAACAGCCCCTCCCAACAGATTCAAATCCCTCGTTCGCCGTGGAATTTTGCCATGTGTTGTTTTCATGGACTAGCAAGATGCCCGTGCATTGCACGGAACATCAAGATGCATTTTTTTACAAACTCCCGCATGCATGCAAGGGATAATTAATGTCCTCCTTTGCTAGTACCACGAGGCAAACACCATTAATATTACATCGATTAGTGTTAGTAGCCTTGTATATCTGCAAATTGTACTCCCTCCGTTCGGAATTACTTGTCAAAGAAATGAATGTATCTAGATGTATTTTAGTTGTAGATACATCCATTTTTGTGACAAGTAAATCCGAATGGAGGGAGTAGTTTTGATAGTGGCCCCTTGTATATAAAAATGGAGGGAGAAAGATGAGAGATAAGGTGAGGAGGAGTGGGGCGTGGTGGTGACTGGTGGTCGGACTGGGCGGAGGCATGGGGATGAACGGCGCATTATGTCTAGGTTTGTATCTCTCTCACACACACTACATAGGTGGGGGACGTGCACGAAGAGAAGAGGTGCACGCACGGTGCACGTACTCCCGTCTCTTTCCCAACCACACCCGCGCGAGTACACGGTGGAGCTCATTTCTGTACGAAAAAGGCAGCCCACGTGGTAATTTGGCACGTGTACTGGTTGTCCACTTGGTGGAGGGAGGATCGTCTACCACGGGTGTACAAACAAATTGCGACTTGACGTGCTACGTTAAAAGAAGAGGCAAACCATGTGGGGCCTACCTTAGAGGCAAGGCTCTATACACTAGAGTAATTTTGATGTGTCCCGTCAACTCGCAGAACGAGGAGAAGCTTGCTTAGTACGTCGTCTCCCCCACCCACGAGCGTGGTGGCTAGCAGGATGAGGTGAAACTTGCTTACGAGTAGTAGTAGTAGTACTCCTACTACTGTACACCTTACGCCCGCTCCCTCACCCACGCGCGCGGTGGCTCGTAGCACGAGGAGAAAACTTTACTACTACTCCCACTAAATTTCCATGAACTTGTACATGCATTGGTTATTTTCCTCTTGACACTGCTTGCGTCGGGTGATCTAACGCACCTCGTAATCCAACATGTAATGGTATTACTAATAGTATAGTAGAATTGAGACTTATCAAACGGAAAAATGAATGTTTTTAGATGAGCCCTATAAACCCTAGTGGATACGTACTCCGTAAAAACAGATTTTTCCAAAACTAAGTCGCTCCCTTTCATGAATTCTGTAGTATACTCCTTCGTCGATGCTCCCTTTCATGAATTTTGTACTTCCTATCGCCGACATGTGGGACATATAGCAACCGGGTCGACGTGTCAAGCACCAAATAACAGTGCAGAACAGTAGGGGGGACGCATCCCACTCGTAGCGGCCCAGTAGTAGTAATGAGCAATGAGATGTCAAATCACAATGCCGCACCTTCCCAGACGGACGAAGCAACCATTATTTCACACTTCTATTCGCCATCATCTCAAACCACGTAGTATTGCTTCTGCCTCAAGAGGGACACGCCCATCGCCTTGGTACATCATGACACGTGGGACCGCATGACAAGCCTTGCTCCCTCGCTGATCGCTCGGTAAAATCACCTCATTTTTACTATACTTCCTCCATATCGGTTTACTACATGGCATGCACGTCGTTCTAGGTTGAGAATTTAACTGGCTATATATGTGATGAACAGTACTCCAGCCTTTTAAAAAATGTATACTTTTGTACAGTAGTACTATCAATGGATTGCACCGTGGAGCAAAAATTGAAATTAAAAAAAAGGTGGTACATATAGAGAGCGCTCGTCGCCAAATTATGCATATAGTACTATTAAAAAACCTAGTACGTGCTTAATTGGGGTGCTAAATTCTATTAACAAATACTAGTAGTATGTATCATACTGAGGAGTTAAAGTAACAAGAAGAAACATAACATAGTTCTGCTGGGGCTCAGCACAACACACCCCTCAAATTCAACTAAGCACACCTGAAATTAAACTATACAACTAATTCGATAGACACTGCATTAGAACCACCATGAGCAACGATATTGACACCTTACTCACTCGAAGGAGTCCTCGTCCACATCCTCGACTTCGTCCTTGTCCCTCTTCCTCTTGGCCGATACTTCTTTGCTTGAACCGCACACTTGGCTGTTGCTCTTCATCCAACCCTTGTAGATATTGAAACAAAGGTAGCCATCCATTGCAGCGTAGTGGATGTGGTCTATATCTAGTACATTCCGCTGCCATGCATGACGATGAAACGTGTAATGAGGTTTCTCCAGTTTACCGTATGAAGGATGAACCATGGCTCCTGCCAGGGTCAGCATTGAAGGTTGGCCACCGGAGGGCAGCAGCCGATTCTTCTGGAGGTCGAAGGGGTTGCCTACAACGAGGCCTATTCGATGCAGGACTGATTTGTCGTTACCATAGTCTACAGTAACGAATTTGACAAGGTTGCTCCCGAGGAAGTTCTTAAAATCCAGGCATTCAACGTAGGCATGGCATATGTGGTAGACCAAGAATAACTCATGCACGAAAACCTGGATCATGGCGGGCTTCTTCCTCTCTTCGTCCTTTAGATCCTTCTCTCGTCCCAGGACTATGGTGTACTCAACATCTAGCCCGGCGACCCGCTCATCATCTGAGTCTTCGAACATGCATCTGAAGCGATAAAGGCATCCTTTCACCGTCGCGGAAGAACGGGTGTAGATGATGTCAAACTCATCGCCGGTGATGGTTCTAACCTTGTAATCACCGTCGATCGTGGAGATTTGGGACGCCATGGATTTGGGAGGAGGGTTAGGATTAGTGGAACTGCCGTAATGTGAATGGACGGGATGACTAGGAGTGAACCGCCGTAGTATTGAAGGACGTGCGGGGACGAGTAGGAGCGAACTGCCAGCATGCGAATGGCAGGGTAGTGGCTTTCCATTCTCCCATGATACGGGATTCCGAGAGCCCTTGGATCTGAGATCGACGGTTGCATGGCGTGATTCTAGACCTATGGGTGAATATCCTATCCTGGAGTGTTATTCTGTAATTTTTTAGCAACTTAGCATCCAACCGTTTGATCTCAGATCCAAGGGCTGCTAGCAACCCGTATCATGGTCGCGCCTACCATGACCGTCGCGTCCCTCGCACGGTCGTGCCCTTGGAGATTTAACACGGTGTGTTAGGCTATCTGATGTTGGCATGTCATACATAGTCATCACTTGGTCACTCATACTACAACAAGGTTAGCTATAAGGTTGGCTATAAGCGTATTTTTTTACTCCTCTCTATCTCTTTCTTCGTACTCTCTATGTCCCATAATATAAGAATGTTTTTGACACTAGGACACACAGGGAGTACTAGTGTTTATTGCATTTGCCAAGGAGTGACCTCTTCCAATGAAATCGTGTTGCTAACTTTGCTTCATTTAATTAGCTATAGACTCAAAATTGTCTTTTCACCTAGGTACACGCGCTTAGCACCGTTTCTTCCTTGGGTCACCAAATTAGTCTCGCTCTTCTTGATTAACTTTCCACATCAGACTTTATGCCTATGTGGCAAGCTTAGCACCTGTAGGAGCAAGTAAAAGTATGTACAATAGTGCGCTTTATTTACATGGCATTTTTGCATATGTGGAGGAAAGAGAGGCAAGGAAAAAGTGGAGAAGTGGGCTCTCATGCAAGAGCCAGCCTCTACTACATGGTGGAGCATTGGGAGAGGCACCTGTATGGAGGTGGTCAGGAATCGGGAGACTCACGCCGGTCGTAGCACCGCAGTTAAAATGATAATGGCAAGTCAAATCATGGGGCCCCACCTGTCCAGCAGTAACTCGCTGTCAAATCACAAAGCCCTACGTTTGCAGCAAGCCTACTCCCTCGTCTTCTCGCGTCTTTGTTGAACCGACTAGGCGGAACTGGCCTGCCCTCGACTTTTAAATACAACTACATCCACTTAAGAATCCAATGATATAGTATTACTTTTTGTGACATAGTAACTCATATTTAGTTAGTCAAATGGATGACCTAGAACTACGTGCACGCCCTATAAACCGAGACGCCTAAAAATAAAAAACCTAGACGGAGAGGGTAGTTCAGCATGTATCTTTTTAGATCAATATAGTCGGGATTCACCAAGGATCAAAACCAAGTGGTAGGCTGCTCCTGTCGTGTTGGCGTAGCAACTCAAGCAGGGTCAATCCGCACACAAAATGGCGACACACTTAACACCATCTTGTTCCACGTGCGATGCACCAAATTATAGTTCGGAGCAGCGGTTGGAACTAGAGGCACCCCGGTCGTAGCGTCGCAGTAGTAGAAAATGAGCGATGAGGGGTCAAATCACAAAGCCCAACCTTTCCCGCATTAAGCTGGACGGACAAAGCAACCATCATTTCACTCGGCGCTAGAGCATAAAGAAAAGAGAAAAGAATGATGTGTGTGGCACCTACCTAGGGCACCCTAGGGTAGGATAGGGGTCTCCACTACATATCCTTTTTTTAAAGCGCCTCCACTACAAATTGGCTTCTCCCTCGTCCTCTTGAAGAAAACCGATGATGAGTGTGGCGGTAGGGTTTGTAGGAGTACTACAGCGTGCGGGGCCACGTCGTAGTAAACAGGTTTGAGTCGACGCATGTGTGGGCCGCTTGGTTTTACGGGAACGAGGAAGCATTTTGGGTTTGGGGACCAGTGGAGATATAGTACGTACAAAAAATTGTGGACGTAGGTTCGACCGAAAGGCAATGATGCATTGAACGCATGAGATTTTGAAACCAAATTATGAATAAATACACACTATAGCATGTAAAGCTTTGAGTCATATATGCATGATGTAGATGTTCGTTTAGTTCTTATAGTTCATCTCATTCAAAATCAATTAGTTTTATAAAAATGTTAAGATTCATGGGGTTGTGCATTGTAAAGCATAAAGTAAAAAACAAATAATGGCAATTCATTTAGAAAAAAAACAATTATGATACAGAAGATTCTAGAACAAAGGAGAAGTGCTTGTGTTTTGAGGTTTGTGCATTATGCTTAAGTTCAACCATGGAGTCTTCTAAATTGTACATGTGGCAGATCTGGTGGAATGTTGATGATATCCAACGGCCAGTAGTGCTCGGATTCGCCATCTCTGCACTGTCGGATTAGCTTCATCCAGCGACCATCTTTCAAAGTTATTGGCACACTATATAGTTCTTGTGCCATAGTTGCATGTTTTGGAAAAAAGCTACTAGTGGGTTGTACTATCTATTTAGGAATAGAAGATGTATACATGGAAGTTGTAGGGAAAGAGATGACATGGAGCATCTCAATTCCTATGAGTAGGGATTGGAAAAGAGATGTCATTTGGTTCACATCATAGGAACTTTTCTATTGAATCTAGAGATGACATGTATCTCAATTCCTATGAGGAGGGATTAGAAAAGATATGTAATTTGGTTCAGATCATAGGAACTTTTCTATTGAATATACGCTAATGTTTATTTTCCTTTGAAATTAAGGGAGTATAGGAATCCATTCATTTGAACCAAGTGGCTCTAAAGCTATAGAAATGATATCATGTTTATTTCCTTTGAAATGTGGAGTATATGAATCTATTCCTATGAACCAATTGGCTCTAAAGGAAAAAATCCTATAAAAATCATATCATATAGAGTTCCTATGATATTCCTCGACACCAAAGGATGGTTGAAATTGATGCGGGTGATATGATGGTCTTATTTTGTAGACTCCTCCCCCATCTTTATAGTTACCTCTCGAAGATGAATGAAATGATATATACAGGGTATTCTACATGTGCAATTTGGTACACGAAAACTCGGTAAAAGTTTGCGAGGTTCGAATTTTCAATAAAGCTATATGCACTGCATTTCGGAACGGAGGGAGCATACGACAGTTGCTAACACTCACGTGGAAGATTTGTGTGTAGGAGGAGTGTCTGTTCTGTTAAATGACATGGCAAAACTGACACTGTCGGATGCCGATCTAACGGTTCTTACGGCGTTCGTCAGGAAAAGGCTTGTGGTGAATGTTTGTCGGATAATGATTTACGGACACATGCATTGCATTGATACGTGCCCCCCTCCCTCTCACGCACACGCACCCTCACGAGTCACGACTCTCCCGAGTCCTCTCGCAGACTCGCACGTCGCACCCACCGTCTATCTGCAGGTAGACGTCACGAACATATGTGCTCTTCACACTCTACCCTCAGAACTTCTAAAAAACAAAAGACGTCGCGCACATTTTATTTTAGCTCACACGTCACACACTTATACTATTACTCTTGCGGCGAACGTTCTTTGGGCATAGAATATTGTACTCTCACGAAGAGAAGCGGTGCACGCACGCACTAGTTCTCTCACACCCACTCACTGGTACATGTAGGAGCGCATTTTTTTGAAGCTGGTACAACAAAATCACTCCACTATATATATAAGCAGGAGCCTTAGCGCTTGCTTTACTAGGGTTCCTCTCGTTCACTCTCTCATGCTCTCCAGATCTAAGCAAGACATAGGTGGCCACACTCTCTCGCAGCTCACGGCTGGTCACAAATCCGGCCGGACAACCTCGACCGGGGCAGGGGTGTAGGTGCATCGTTCACGCTGTCGTCGGCGGCGAGGGAGGAGACCAACGGCTGCCCGCGCGTCCCGATCGGCGGCCGTGCCGTTCTCTCCGAGAGAGCGCCGGCTCGGGAGTGCCTCCGACCCCTTCTTCCTCCCTGCGGTATTGTGGCCAAGATGCGGCCTCCCGACGCCGTCTTTGCCACATGCCGACGACCCTCAGGTATATATTCCTTCGAAACCTGCCTTGCTCTACTGCCCCAGCTCCCTTCGTGTGGATCTTTTTCTACTTCCGTCCGCTGTTCCAAAGCCACCTAGACTTTTACTATTATTAGAGGTAAAGCTAGTTCATACAGTCGACTCTAAGAGTTGGTTCAAACAGGGAAGAAAGTGGGAAAGCTGTAGCATGAATCTAGGACTTGGTTCTAAGAGGAAACGGGGGAAAGTAGTAGATACTGGCTACCCAACCGGTCTCTTGGTTGAAAAGACGAAGAAAGCATGGTGGATGGCGAAGGGTGGGGGGAAGTGGACCTATCTCTTGGTTGAAAAAGGAAAGAAAGTGACGGGTGTTGGGGGACAACGCAAATGAGAATGAGCAGGTCTAGATTTCCTGTGCTCACATAGGAAAATGTCGCCGAGGAGATAAAAAATGGGACAAATGCAGACATGCTGCCTGAGTGTTTGCCGCTCTCGGCAGCCACATCTGCCTCACCACTTTATGCCCCTGCTGTCCCTACGCCCATATCGCTACCGTTAATGTAAAATCACATGAAGCATTAAGCAATGCCACCTAATGTCACTATAAGTAATGGTCTAGTGCCGTCGATAAACTGAAGCAATGCCACCACCATTTTATGAAGTGCTTCCGTCTTGCTTTATTTCCCATGAATTGTGTTTTTGCAGTTACACTTAACTCTCACACCGCTAACATTGCTTCATCCCAGTGGAACTGCACAAATTTGATTGCACATTTACTGACCATGTGCTACTCTCATGACAGTAATACTAATGCTATTGTTCTGCATGTTAATCTAGTGGCATTGTTGATGTGATGTGATGCTACTTACTTAAGGACTCTTCATACTGTCAATCTAGTGCCAATTATAACACAATAGATGTTGCTGTTAATCATACGCCACTGCAAATATCTGTCACTGTTTAAATAACCGTATTTCGTATTTGCGCAAACAGGGATGTCTGTCTCCATATCGTTTCGGGATGTCTGTCTCCGTATCGTTTCTATCCGCGCAATCAAAAGCACACACCTCAGTTTTAGTACAACTGCGCAAAATGAGATGGCTATCCCTCGTTGCCGTCGTCTAACCTCCAGTCTTCAAGGTATTCCTACATTGGTAGTAACTAAGGTAGAATGACCAACGCAATCTAAAAGAAGCTGATTCGTACGTTTTACTTCCTGATTGCAGTGCAGGGACGAGCAAAAACAACTGCATCCTAGTCCGGAATGCACTTTCTGCCAGTTCTTCCACGGACCGAGGACTAGCTGGCACGGCTGCACGGCGGTTTTTTGGACAGGTGCGCGGACAAGAGGCATTGTGGTCTGCTTATTTCTGCAAATAACGGTGCTTAAATTTAGTGGAATGCACAAGCATTTCAACTGGTCAGTACACTGCATGGTTCAGTTCAGCATTCCAGCTGAGACCACAATTATAATTGGTTATTCTGGAATGAGAGAACCTAACCCTGGATGGTGGCAACAAGAAAAAACCAGAGTGAACTCCAGGAAATTTAAGCCTGCCGGGAGGCCCTTTGCTCAGAGAAGCCTTGCTTGTTTTTTCCTGATTTGTAAACCTTCTCACAACTTTGTCTTTTGCTGTGAACTAGTATATGTTTGTTATGTTCTATGAATCATTGAGATGTATAAAATTGCTTAACTTATGCTTTTCAAGTTTTTTATGAAGACGAGTTTAATGTGAGTGTTCCACATGAGCGCTGGACTAGCGTGTGAACGTTTGGAATTTATTACATTGTGGCCTCAATTAACTGCATGAACCACTGTAACAAGATACATAGTTGCTTATATGTCAGACAGCAGATTGTTGATTGTTAGCTGGTCGATAGCCTAGTGTTGAAGCGAGCTGAGCCAATGTGCCGTGTTTTGCACAACTGCTTACAAGTGGGGTAGCACCAACAGTGTTTACAAGTACTTATGTATACGTCGGCGCACAGTTCTCGAACGAGTGCTCTATTTCATCAAAACACACACTGCTCGTATGATAAACCGTGACAACTTATGTCTTACCATGCCATATTCATGAAAAAACTAGTGAGGACGCATCTGTTTCGGCAACAATTACGATGGTTCTCACATGATTCACGGGCACACAAAAGTAGCAGCAGTTCCCATAGACGGATTCAAACAGAGTACTAGCCCCAGAGGGGTCGATAACAGGCAAGGTTCGGATAATTAGACACAATCCAAACTACTATTAAACACTAGCTGGGGCAACTATTTCATGCCTCGATCTAATTTGGGCTGGACACAAGACGGACCTTGCCATGAACATCATCGAGGACGTCCCGCAGCAGCTCAATCCTGTGAACCTTCATGAAGACAACCTTGTGGCCTTGCCACTGATAAACTTGTTTGTGGAGGCATGCCACGTCATCTTCCTGCGTAAGCTTGACAAGAACAGTATGCCTCACAAACGAAGGAGTAGCTTTGAACTTCTTGTGCTTCAGTACACCCTGGACAACACGCCTGACAACAGTGAGGCTGGAATACAACTCTTCATTGGTATAACCGCAAATGGCTTCCAGGATCCAACAGCCTAAGAACTCTGTTTTCCCAGTGCGTATATTCAGGTCATCCGCCTCATAGCGAGTGACATGTACAACCACACAATCCTTGTCTGCATCAGGGTTCTAATTGAAACAGAAACAAATTCTGAATTACTTTTCAGTATAAGAAACACAAGTTATTTAAACCACTATGTATAGCATGGCATCGAAGCTAATAAAATTTTGCATTATTAATCACCACATACTTAGATGAAAAACCACAATCGAGATCGGCAAAGAAGAAAATCACCTTGGGCAGCTCAGCGGGGGGGGGGACACATCCTCGAAGGGGGAAAACTGCTCCTGCAGTGCCACGGGGGCTGTAACCTCAAACGGGGCGTTGACCATCTCAGTAGTGGCCGTGAGCGTATCTGGGGTCGGCTCGGTGGCTGCCTCCATCTTCTTGGAGCTCTCTGTCTCGTGGGGATCAGCCTCCCGCGTCTGCTCCAATATCGGCAGATCTTTGCCTGGTTCTCCTTGGTCCATCATGAAACTGACGAATACTAGGAGACCACTGAAAGGAAAACACAATCGCAATGACAATGAAACAAAAAAGAGAGTGAGGATCGGTTACTGCTTTGCAAAAGTTCTTTTTTTCTCTGAACGAAAATATACCAACATCACGGATCCGCTTACCTTCCCTTCGTTGGGAGAGAAGAACAGTGGCAGATGCGAGTGTTGCCTTTCTTGAAGACGGTGAGGGAGAAGGGGATTCAGCGAAGAGTGAAATGATGGTTGCTTCGTCCGTCAAACTTAGACTGCGGGGGGGTGGGGTTTGTGATACGACGGCTCGTTACTGCCGCGCTACGACCGGGGTGACTCTCCGCCTGCATACTGCCTTCTAATTTGGTGGATGGCATTTGGGCCCGCGCGCTGCATGGCCCGCATGTCGGTGAACAAAAGTATAACGGCATTCAGTAGAGGGAGACGTTTCAATGACCTAGGAGGAGCCAGAAGCGGTAGAGTGTCTCCACTGTACTAGTAGTAATTGTTTTTCTGGGTAGCTGTAGAGTGTCTCCACTGTACTAGTAGTAATTGTTTCTCTGGGCCCAAGACAAAACAGCCCATCCACACTAGTAAATAGTAAAATCAATTCAAAAGCCCTATATTTACTGAATGAGAGGCGCTACCCACACCCAGCACACCGCCCCCCAAAAAAACCTGGGTGCTCTTCTTCCTCCTCGCTCCCACCCACCTCACGTCAGCTCGCTCCACTCGTACCCCCAAATTCCTCACCTCACTCCTACAGAAAACCCCAGCTCCCCTTCTTCCTCACTACTACAGAAAAAACCTCAGCTCCCCTTCTTCTTCACTCGCACTACAACTAGGCTCGTCATTCGTTACTCTGCTCAAATCCGTGAGCGCGACGCGACGCCCTCGAGGAAAATGGAGTCGGCTGACCCCAGCGCCAAGAAGATGAGGCTCCCGCCAGCGGCGACGCCTGTTGTAGATCCCGCACCCGGCAGCGTGGGGAGAAGCGGCGACCCCGCCCCCACCGGATCCCAGGAACCCGTAGAATCTCGGGTGGACCGCATCAGCGATCTCCCGGACGCCGTCCTTGGGGAGATCATCTCGCTTCTCCCCACCAAGGATTGCTGCCGCACCCAAGTCCTCTCAATTCGGTGGCGCCCTCTATGGCGCGCCGTGCCCCTTAATCTCGACTGTCGTCAGCTATCTCTCTTCAATGATTTTGAAATCCCCAGAGCCATCATCTCCTCCCACCAGGGCTCCGTTCAAAGCCTCTGCATCCTGTCATGCTACCTGAGCAAGCATACCATGCCCTGCACGGTGGACGCCTGGCTGAAATCCCCTGAATTCACAGAACTACAGCTGCTTGAGTTCTACTATTCCCCTGGAAATCACATACCACATACCGAACGCCATGAACTTGTGCCCTCAGCACCGATGTCCATCTCGCGGTTTTCCTCCTCTCTCCACACCGCCACCTTTGCGCTGTGCTACCTACCAGACAATCTGGTACTAAACCTTCGACTCCCATTTCTCAAGAAACTTTCACTTGTGCGGGTTCGTATATCGGAGGCCTCATTGCACAGCATCATCCACTCCAGTTGCCCTGCCCTGGAGTGCTTGGTGCTTGTTTTCACAGTTAGAATCGGTTGTCTCCAAATAAAGTCGCCTAACCTTGTAAGAATTGGAATTTCTTTTGACGGAAGGCAGCTCATCATCCAAGATGCCCCTTCACTTCAAAGGTTGATCCTTGATTCTAGTTATTCACCGTTGCAAATAACCGTCCTCTCTGCGCCTAAACTGGAGACCTTGGGTGTAATACATGATCTCTGTGCTCATTTCAATATGGTGTTTGGCTCCACAGTTCTTCAGGTACTTTATATTATCATCTACACTTGTAACCATAAGCTGCATTTTAAATTTCTGCCCATAAGTTATATATCATCTTGGAGTACACATTTTGTACTAATATTATGTTCTATGCTCAATGAAGAGTTTCTCCATGGATGGCCTATCAATGGTGCTGGATTCTGTCAAGATCTTATATATCCAAATGATTAGTTTTGATCTGAACAAGATTATTGGCTTGCTGCAATGCTTTCCATGTCTGGAGAAGTTGTATATAAAGGTGATAATTTCACACGCACATTGGAAGCCCGCATATAGTGTACTAGAATTAACCGTTCAGCTGTTGCTCTTTCGACACTCTTTTTTAGACCTTAACTGTTTTCAATCTTCATGTCTATTTAGGCAACAGGACGGGGTAAGAAAGTTATAACCAATCGGTGGATTCGTAAGCATCGGGATTTTCTCACTTCTCATGAGATTCGATTGAAGACAATAACGCTAGAACGATATGTAGCCAACCGTGCAAACACTAGATTTGTCACATTCTTCCTGCTGAATGCGAGGTTACTATTGTCCATCAGGCTTAAGTTTATCAGCAGCATGGTTTTGACGGATGGGTATGTCGAAGAGCAAAAAAAGGAGTTTCAGGTGGGCAAAAGAGCATCTGAACGTGTCGGGCTTCTATTTACAACATATTGTGGTCATAATCCAGTAAATTTTACGACCCAGGATGTTCATTCTATGGACCTGACCGATCCATTTGACTGTGACTGCCGAAAACAGTGCTGGAGTTAGATTTTGTTGCCCTTTTCAACCTGGGTTTTTTTGTAAACCTGATGAACAATTAACCCTCGTGCTTTTGTACAGGTTTTAAGCTGGAGTTAGATGTTCCTGCCCTTTTCAACTCGGCTGTGACTGTCATATTTTCTTTGAAACAAGGCATGGCTTTCCATTCGTTTAATTTAGAGTGAAATATTGTAACAAATCCCAACCAAGGGACATAACATCACTCTCGCCGGATGCTTGAGCTCACTGTGCATTACAGAAGCCAAGTGATTAGCCCCCACCAGCACCCACAAACTTATTTCGAACTAGCACATCAAATGGGTTGTAAATTTTCATAGGAAAGGCTTCATGACCGTGACAGATTTGGATTCTGACATTTGGGACCCGTGAGGAAATAGCCTAGCCAGTCAACAAACGATTCTGCCTACCAGCCGTTGGATTGACATCCAACATCTGTCGTGTATCTTCTATCTCTTGTCTTCTTCCTCCAACCGCCCAAACCGAACCACCCCGTCGGCTCCGCCTGCTCCCGCATCCCATGGCTGCCTGCGCCTCCGACGCCCTACCGTGCGTACCCTCCAACGTTGGCCAGTCCCTCCCTCTATTCCCCCACACGTCCTGTTATTCTCTGGCGATGTCATCCTCAACACGCACCCGCACCCGAACCAGTCAACCCTCGTATTCCCCTCCACCTGCAACTGGACTGGCGCATCTTCCATGGCTCCTGTTTATTTCGTCCGAGCCCTCGCCTCGTCCTCCGCCTTGCGGCCTTGGTTCGCTCACCGTGCGCGGTGTGCTGCCCTCTTGTGTTGTCAACATCGTCAAAAACCGAGAGGAATAAGGAGATGACTGTACATGGAGAGGATGACAGTAGGGACCCACCAGCGTCATGGCAGTACGCAAGAAGTGCCTCTGTATTACAAGCCCAAAAATATGGTTCCTCCTAATGGTTGGACATCTGGGGCTCACACCATTGTCAACATAGTCAATAAACGAGAGAATTACACTACAAGCGGCTGACACCAGGGACCCAGCAGGTCACACAGTTTTTTTTGTGAGGAACAAGCAGTTGTTATTGATACTAGTTTTAGCGACGGATCAGGGTAACAACGGGGCTGTGCGGGGGTCGTGGCCCGTCTAGCCAGGTTTTTATTTATGTTTACCACATCATGAGCCCAGTTGTGTTTTTTTCTTGCTGAAAATGGCTAGCCCAGTTCTATTTTTTTAAAAGAAATACCCAAACAAGGCCTACTTGCTTTATCGGCCCTGCTGGGCTGCAAATCTTTCAAGACGAGGAGAGTTTCATTCGGTTTGCCCAAAAATGGGATGTACATTTTTTAAACACATCAAACCGGGAATTAGTTTCAAATTTTTTGATTACAAGATTTTAAATTCCATGGATTTTTATGCGTGGACAATTATTTGGATTTTATATTTATATAAATTATTTTTCAAAATAGTTTGAATGTGAATCGATATTTCTGGATTAAAAATAGTTGACCGCATCGAAATATGTAAAAATTCGTATACTTTTTAACCGTGGCCACAATATGGGGTGTAATGCTAACAAAAAGAAGACGGGCTCCAAAAAAATTCTTAAGAATTAGCAAATGGGATGTACATTATTAGAAATAATGGCAGATGGGATGTCTGCTGTTTTCCATAGATTTGAGGCTGACTTGTGTACCTACTACAGGTTGACGCGTATGCTTTCATAAAAAAAAGGTTGAGACACACGCAACGCCCTGTCAACTTAGTCAACACACGAGAGAGTGACTGTTGGATGTCCATCCAATGGTTGTCGTGCTTCTTCAATCTTTGCTCTTCATGCTCTAGCCGCTCAAACAAGCGCCGGCGGGACTGCCTGCTCCCTCCTCTCCGTGGCCGACTTTGCTGCTGCGCAGGCCTCACCGTCCCACCATACTCCCATCGCTGGCCTAGCCATCCCTCTACTGACCCACACCTGCTGTTATTCTCCAGTGACGGTAGACGAACCAGTAAACCCTCGTACAGTCGTACTCCTCTCCGCCTGGGCATCCACTGGCGCGTCTTCCCCGGCTCTGCGTCGTCCCCTTTCTAGGCCTCGCCGTCGTCCACTGCCCTGGTGCTCTCGGCGTGGCGTGGTCAATGTGGTCAACGATCGACTTCCATCGGAAGAGTAGTGTACGTGGAGAGGCTGATAGCTGGGTCCACGGCGGCCGCAAGGAAGTGCCTCCTTATTATGTGCAAAATAATTATTCCTCCACCTGACAGCGTGAACCCACCGGACGGGCCACCATATTTCGCGAAAAAAACGTTTCCCCCCTGACTGCTGGGACCTACCAGCTACACCTTCGCACGCAAGGAAGTGCGTCCGGGCAAAAAAACAATTCGCCAGCTGACTGCTGGGACCCATCAGCTACACCTTCGCACGCAAGGAAGTGCGTCCGGGCAAAAAAAAGATTCGCCCCCCTGACTGCTGGGACCCACCAGCTACATCTTCGCACGCAAGGAATTGCCTGACAGTCGGGACCCATCTGGTCGAAGCGTACGTAGCATTGTCATTCAGGTCGCGAACGTGTACGTACATACTGGTGGATGTAGAGGCACGCACGTGTCATAGTAGAGGCACGCACATGTCATAGTAGAGGCGCGCACATGTCGTAGTAGAGGCGCGCACGTAGCATACTAGCATGTACACGTACGTACGGCCAGGGTGCAAGAAAGAAAATATGGACATGTATGTGTACATACGGGCGGGGTCTCGAATGCCTACTCGCGCATATATACGTACGGCCAGGGCTCATGTACATTGGTTGGGTCGGAACAGAGAAACAACATCGTCGTCGTATTCATGGGGAGCCAACCGGCTGGGTCGGAATGGAATGCGTGGTCGTGTCCATCGAGAGGGCTTGGACGGAACAGGCGATGGAAACTAGGCCTGGCGTACCGCAGAACAGAGGAAACTGCCTTGTGTTCGACTGGCCACGTTCGAAACGGGGGTCCTGTTGATCGGGAGGGGTGTGGTGTACCGCAAAACAGAGGAAACGGACCTCCTACGGTCGAAACGGGGGTCCTATTGATCAGGAGGGGTGTGGCGTATCGCAAAACGGACGAAACGGACTTGTGTTGGAGCGCTACGGTCGAAACGGAGGTCCTGTTCATCGGGAGGGGTGTGGTGTACTGCAAAACGGGACTCCACGGGATACTGTTCATCTCCACCGTCGACCTCCTCCAGCCTCCACGGGCTACTGTTCATCCATCGTCGACCTCCTCTAGCCTCCACCTGCACTATTCATCCACGGGTTCTTGTTCATCCAGCCTCCACCGCGCGCTACTCCACCGGCTACTGTTCAACCACCCTCTCCACGGGCTCCTGTTCAACCACCCCTCCATGGGCTACTGTTCATCCACCCCTCCATCGTCTACTGTTCATCCAGCCCTCCATGGGGTCGTCCTGTTCATCCAGCCCTCCACGGGGTCCTGTTCATCCAGCCCCAACCGGCTCGATCAATCGGGGTCCTGTTCATCCTGAGGCAATGCCACGGGTCCTGTTCATCCACTCCCACCACTCACTGTTCATCCAACCCCCTCGCAACGCTCACTGTTCATCCAGAGAGGCAACATCGATCGGCTTCAGTTAGCAGCAGTAGCGAAGGAATCGATCTCTCGGGTTCAGTAACGCGTAGCCTATAGTGCAATCGCTCGGGTTCAGTTAGAGCCCAACGCCTCGCTCGGGTTCAGTTAGAGCCAACGCCTCGCACACACGCACGTACGTGTACGAGAGAAACGCGCATCGCTCGGCCCCTGACCACCCACCGTAACCCGGAACTCCCCAAAATTTTCCTCGCCCTCGCTTCTACCACGGTTTTTCCGTCATGGACGGCCCAAAGAATGTCATGCAGCTACGTCTCCGGCCCGCCTAGGATGAAAAGCCCATTTTCTATCATGATTTTTTGTCATAGAAGTAGGAGCCCACCACATCTATGATGATACCGGGTTTTGTCACAATTATCGTCATGGAAGTGTCATATGTATGACAGAAAAAAAATTCTTCGGCCCAAAATGTCACAGGTGTGTCTTTTTTTTGTAGTAGATAAGTAGACATAACTACATAGGAAGATCAATCGCCCTTTGTTAGAGAAAGGAGAGACATAACTTGTGAGGTACGTCGATTGATGGGGGGGGATAGTTAAAGTCGATCTAGGTATATGTTGGGAGATCGATCGGTATACATGCATGTGTGTGTTAGAAGAAAATGAGGCACGAGGAGAAGGATAGAGAGAGAGAGGGATGCATCTAGGAGGTGGTACGAGAGGCATACTATATCAAGGGGGAAGGAGTGTGCGAGTACGAGATCGATGATAGAGTGGTTGGAGTGAGGAATGGTCAGTGATAAGAGAAGAGGGGAAGCTTGTGTTTGCGCTAGGCACACCTGGCTAGAGAGGCATATCGATCGATGTGTGTCGTAAAGAAGGAGTTGGGGGGCATACACACACCATGGGTGAACGACCTAAAGTGAAAAGACGAATTTGCATAATGGAGCTAGAGAATGCTGAGGGAGGGTGAGAGGGATGCGGGCGTGTGCATGCACGAGAGAAAGTTAGCGCCAAGGAGCTGCTCCGACGATCGCCTCGTCTATCGCGGCTGCACCATCCCCACAGCACCGCCTTAACCTGCTCCACCGCAACCGCAGTATGCTCACCGACTCCTCAGACGAAGCCGAGGCCTACTCGGCACCACCAAAGAGGTTGTACACTCATCGCATTGCACCTTCTCCTTAACTCGAGCTCCCGGCGCCGACGGTGCTCCATCCCGCACCCCCATGGAGCGGCTACCTTGAAGCCGGCGCCGTGGGCGACATGTACACGGTGGCTCTCCCCCAGTGTGAGGCCCCTTCGGTGGCGGCGTCCACACCAGCCGGATCTGCTGCTACTGCTCCAGCTCTCGCTCGCTCGCTCGAGCTACTGCTGTTGCTCCGGCTCTCGCTCGATCGCTTGCTTGCCCAGCTGCTACTGCTGCTCTCCCACTCGCTCGTGCTGCTGCTCTGCTCTGATTTAGCCACACTTCAGTCGACTGAATCGACTTTTGGGTAAGTCGATTTTCAGGGCTTGGGGGGGCTCGCCAGAGTTAAGGAAGAACCACCCGCAGTGGGGACGGGGGCTCGCCGGAGAGGTACACCACTATCTATCTTAGGGTTTAGGGTGGGGGCCTAGAGGGCTGGCCGCGGTGGCGGTGGGGAGTTGTTTCAGGGCGGCGGGGCGGCGCTGGGGCCGGCGGTTCGGCCGGTGGTGGCTGGCGGCTCAGGGGGGTGCAGGTTGAAGATGAACTGCAGGCCCTCCCTAAACTACATGTCAAGTGCCTCTCTGCTACCATTGCATTCAGTTTCGACATTAGCATTCAGATTCCACAGTAAATTTTAGTTTCGACAGTTAAGTTCAGAGTTTCAAATATCGGGTTCCGGCAAAACCCATAAGGTTTGAACTCTGGGGTGCACGTGAAGGTCTTCCCCCTGCCGATCCACGCCCCAACGCCTCGCTGAGAATCTAAGCTACACGATGAACAACACAAGGGACACAAGGTTTATACTAGTTCGGGCCACCATTGTGGTGTAATACCCTACTCTAGTTTGTGGTGTGGTGGATTGCCGGAGGGGCTGATGATGAACAGTACAGAGGAAGAACAACCTCGCGAGAGGTGTTCTTGAGCTGGTGCGGTGTTCTACTTGGGATGGATCTTCCCACCTCTAGATGAGATGAGAACTCGATGCCCTCTACTGTGGTGGCTATCTCTATATATAGAGGCCCTGGTCCTCTTCCCGAATATTGAGAGGGAAGGGTGCCAACAATGGCCATTTTGAAGGGGAACATCTAGTACAAGTTATCCTGACTAAAGTTGGTCTTTGACTGCCAAAGGCACTGGCGATGACGCCGTCTTGGGCTCCACGGTGACCTCCGTCCTGCCGCTCTGCTGGTCTTGGTCTCGTTGCACCGGAATGGTAATCTTTGCTCGATGCCTCGGTACTCCGTGCTTGTGCTTGCCTCCTTTGCACCAAAGAGGAAACAATGACACTGCACAGACCGACGCCCGCCTGGCACCCACCTGGTCTCAATCGTCATGGCTTGCGTCAAGGGTATCCCGCAAGGTAGCCCTGCCTTGATCTCTCCGCCTCCTCGTGAGACTGTCTGGTGAGGCCACTCCCGAGGTAGTCGTTCGTCGTCTGGCCCGCGAGGCTTGGCCCCTCGCGAGGGTCTTGAGCTTGAGTTGATGAAGATGGGCCGTACTGGGCCACCACTTGAGCCATGCCGCAGGATGTAGGCAGGCAAGTCTGGGGACCCCCATTCCCATAACACCGACAATAGCCCCCGGGCCCAAGGCGCGCTCGGACTTGGCTTAGTAGAGAAGCGAAAGGGCAAGTGCGAAGCGCCACGGGCCCCAACAGCCTGCGGCCTTGGGCGCCGCGTGGAGGTTGATTGGACGTGGGCATCTCCGCTTCCCCATGCTGCCTCGGCAACTGCCCGACTTGACAAGCCCCTCCACGCAGAAATGAGTCATGATTACCTGCGATCGTGGAGGCCGACGGTTGGCCCCCTCTTGGCTATAATGCGAGGGGGCGCAAGCCCCCGCAGTCCATCTCTTCCTACTCCGCTCCTTATTCCTTGCTCCTCCCCCATCTGCTTGCTGTGTACCATGGCACCTATGAAGAGGTTCTCGGTCGCAGAGAAGAGGAAGGCTTGCCAGGAGGGATCTGGCTCTCCTCCGCCCAAGCGCGGCCAAGGTCTTCCCCGCAAGCATCCCGCGACCCCCGTAGTCGCCGCCCGTGGTCGCGGTGGAGGTCCATTGCACGGTGAAGGTCGCTTGATTGATGGGGGAAGACGCGTTGTGGCTGCGCGGCCTCCCCACCCGCGCTTTCACTCGGCAGAGGTGCTGCCGGAGTTTGTCGTTTGGTCAGTGGATCCGGCCGGCAACTGGCTTCAGCTCCCTCGCTCCTTCGCCGACGAATTGCCGGCCGGTGCCACTGGTTTGATCTGGCTTCTGGCGGATGGCTGCTGCAGCAGAGCCTCCTGGGTTGCGGTGGAGGTTTCTGTTGCCGGAAACGTGGCCTTGGCCCGCGGCTGGCAAACATTTGCCCGCGCACGTGGCCTCGGCCGGCGGTGCACCCTGCACTTCATGTTTGATGGCGACGCCACCCTCTACGTGAGGGTGTTCGGAGAGGATGGACGCCATGTCTGGTGCTGCCATGAAGATGATGACGGCAACTGGGTGCTTAGCCTTGGCGACGGCCGTGACGAAGACGAAGGCAGGCCCGTGCCTGGCGGTCCCCGCAGCTCGCCAAGCTTCAACGGTTACCCTTCTGACGACAGCTCCTCCAGCGGCAGCCGTGATCAACCACCGCGCCGCCGTGCTCGCTTTGAGGGGGGTAGTGGGTCATCCCACTGTCGCGCCTCGGTGAAGCGTGAGGAGGGGTCCGATTGAGCTCCGGAGGTCGGTGCGAATCCCCTTCTATGAGCCATCGTCGAGCAAGCCGTGTTGATTTTGTTTTTCTCCTTTTCCTGCGTTGGGAGAGAGAAAAGTGTGGAGCCCTGTTTCGGTATTGCATGCTCATGCGTAGGAACAACTTAGCTCGGGGGGATTCGCTACGGTCTTCGCCTTGTGAGGCTCCTGCCTGAGGCCTCGTCGAGCGTCTTGAGGCCTGCAAAAATTAGCCGAAGGGACAGCTTCCGAACCACAGTCATGAGGGTGACCGGCTTGGGTCCTGCATTCGTGTCGCGATGCCCGTGGGGGCATGGACTTGGAGGAGTGCTCCCGCTGTGAACTTGAGTAGGGAAGCCTCACGAAATTAGGTCATAAGATACTCACGAGGGCGCCCGCGCAGCCCCCTCGCGAGGCTTGCGAAAGAGAAGATGAGTCAGGCGAGCAACAGAGACAGAGAAACACGGGCCAGGGACGGCAAACAACACTAAAAGCAACTCCAATAAAGCTTCAAACAAAGGTGAACAAGCCAGCTGCAGAAAGCAAATGAAAAGCCACGTCTAGCACCTAGTCTATTCTTCGACGTCTTCTCACCAGCGCGGAGCTAAGTGCCGCCACTGGGCGTGGGCGGGAGCCCCCGAGGCCCGAGGGCGGCACTCCGGAGACTACGGGGCATGTACAGCCCCAACTCATTATTACGTGAGAGTGTCACAGGGTCGAGCTTCACATGCATTGGCCTTCTTCACATCCACCAGGACTTTTCTTGGGGCGGCGAGCTTCACAGGCATTTGCCTTCTTCACATGCACCGGGCCTTTTCTTGGGACGACGAGCTTCACAGGCGCTGGGCCTTCCTTACAGGCACTGGGCCTTACTTCAAGGGTAAAACTTCCGGAGGTGCTGAATGTTCCACGCGTTCGGGATGGGCACCCCCTCCTGGGTCTCCAAGCGCGCGGCGCCAGGTCTGGAAACATGAACAACCTTGAACGGACCCTCCCACATGGGCGAGAGCTTGTGCAGCCCTTCCCTGGAGAGCACCCGCCTGAGCACGAGGCCACCTACCTCGAGAGTCCTGGGGTGGATGTTGTGACAATGGTATCGCCGTAGTGCCTGCTGGTATCTTGCCGCTCGAAGCGCGGCCTCCCGACGACATTCCTCCCCTAGCACGAGGTTCGTCCCGCGCATGGCGTCCTGCTGCGCTTCGTCAAACGCCAGGACTCGCGCGGACCGACGCCTGACCTCGTGAGGGAGGACCGCTTCTGCTCCGTAGACGAGGAACAACGGGGTCTCGCCAGTTGACTTGGTAGCATTCGTGCGGATGGACCATAGCATGGACTGAAGCTCGTATTACCAGCCCCTGCCGTAGGCCTCCAGCTTCTTCTTGAAGGTCTTGGTTTTGAGGCCTTCCAGGACCTCTGCGTTGGCACGTTCAGCCTGGCTGTTGCTCCGAGGATGCACCACCAAAGCGTAGCATATCTGCGTTCCTAGGTTAGCACAATGTGTTTTGAAGAGATTGCTGGTGAACTGCGAACCGTTGTCGGTCATGATGCGATTAGGCACCCCAAACCGGCTCACGAGGCCCTTGATGAACTTGACTGTCGAACCAGCTGGGATGGTGCGGACAACTTCCACTTCCGCCCACTTGGTGAACTTGTCAATGGCGATGTAGAGGTAGCGATAGCCCCCTGGCGCCTAGGGAAATGGGCCCAAAATGTCCAGCCCCCAAACCGTGAACAGCCATGAGAGTGGAATGGTCTGCAGGCCCTGAGCCGGCTGATGAATCTGCTTGGCGTGGAATTGACAGGCTTCACAAGCCTTCACCAGCTCGATTGCGTCGTTTAGTGTCGTAGGCCAATAGAACCCGCTGCGAAACGCCTTACCGATGAGGGTCCGTGATGACGAGTGGTGCCCAGAGTTTCCATCGTGAATGTCTGCCAGCAACTCTTTGCCCTGCTCCGTGGAGATGCATCGCAGGGAAACATCATTTGGCCTCTTCCGATAGAGCTCTTCGTCTTGGATGCAGTAGGCCATGGCTTGCCGCGCCACGCGTTCCGCGTCCTCCTCCTTCTCTGGCAGAGTCCCTTGCATTAGGTAATCCTTGAGTTCCGCTGGCAGAGTCTCATGAGGTTCTAGGTCGGGTGAGTCGCTACCATGAACTGGGCCAAGACAGGGTAGCCGAGGATGGTGTTGTACGGGAGGCTGATGGGGGCGATGTCGAAGTCGACCAGTTCCGTATGGAAGTTGTGGTGGGTGCCGAAGGTCACCGGGAGGCGGATCTGCCCCAGGGAACCGGTGGAACTGCCTCCGATGCCCGAGAAGAGCTTGCTGGGTTGGAGTCGCTCCAGCGGCACGTGGAGGAGGCTGAAGGCTTCCATCAAGAGCACGTTGAGGCCGGCACCATCGTCGAGGAGGGTCCTGGTGATGGCCACCTCGCAGATGGTGGGGGTGCATAGCATCGGGAGCACGCCCGAGCAGGCGGTGTTGGGTCGGTGATCGTCCGAGCTGAAGGTCAAGTCGGCCTTGGGTGCCACCCAGCCCGGGGGGCTTCGTGGCGCTTGAGGGCACCGCCGATCTGGCGAACGAACGACTTGACGTGGCGGCTCGAGGGCGGGGCTTGCGAGCCACCCAAGAGAGCTACAACGATCGGGGGCGCCGGCGCATCATAAAGGGCGAGGAAGAGGATGCACAGCTCCTCCCAGTAGGCCATCGAAGCCGCCGGTAGGTGGAGTAGCCACATGCGTGGGATGCCGGTGAGGGCCATGGACAGCCAGTTGGCCATGGCCTTGTCATCGCCCCCGGATTTGTGGACGGCCTCCTCATACGATAGTAGGAAAGCCAACGGATCCGCCGCGCCGTCGTAGCGCGGCGGCATGTCTGGCTTGAACTTGTTCGGCCACCGCACCTGCCGCAAAGCGGGGGCCAAGGTTCGGAGCCCCCTGGCCCCAGTGCCGGCGTCGGAAGCCAGAGCGGGCGGCGCATTGTCCACCATGAGGGTGAAGCGCGGTATTGACGAAGAGCGGGTCGACGGAAGGGAGAGCTCCGGCGCACCCCTACCTGGCCCGCCAAATGTTGGATATCGGGTTCCGGCAAAACCCTTAAGGTTCGAACTCTGGGGTGCACGCGAAGATCTTCCCCGTGTCGATCCACACCCCAACGCCTCGCTCAGAATCTAAGCTACACGATGAACAACACAAGGGATGCAAGGTTTATACTAGTTCGGGCCACCGTTGTGGTGTAATACCCTACTCTAGTTTATGGTGTGGTGGATTGCCTCAGGGGCTGATGATGAACAGTACAGAGGAAGAACAGCCTCGCGAGAAGTGTTCTTGACCTGGTGCGGTGTTCTACTTGGGATGGATCTTCCCACCTCTAGATGAGATGAGAACTCGATGCCCTCTACTGTGTTGGCTATCTCTACATATAGAGGCCCTGGTCCTCTTCCCGGATATTGAGCGGGAAGGGCGCCAACAACGGCCATTTTGAAGAGGAACATCTAGTACAAGTTATCCTGACTAAAGTTGGTCTTCGACTGCCAAAGGCACTAGCGATGATGCCGTCTTGGGCTCCATGGTGACCTCCATCCTGCCGCTCTGCTGGTCTTGGTCTCGTTACACCGGAATGGTAACCTATGCTCGATGCCTCGGTACTCCACGCCTGTGCTTGCCCCCTTTGCACCAAAGAGGAAACAAGGACACTACACAGATCGGCACCCGCCTGGTCTCGATCGTCATGGCTTGCATCATGGGTATCTCGCGAGGTACCCCTGCCTTGATCTCTCTGCCTCCTTGCGAGCCTGCCCGGTGAGGCCACTCCTGAGGAAGCCTTTCATCGTCCGCCCCACGAGGCTTGGCCCCTCGCGAGGGTCTTGAGCTTGAGTTGATGAAGATGGGCCGTACTGGGCCACCACTTGAGTCACGTTGCAGGCCGTAGGCAGGCAAGCCTAGGGACCCCCGTTCCCAGAACGCCGACACAGAGTCAACAGTTTTTACCTCATCTATTGTAGTCAGGTGGTTTTTGGTGATGTAAATTTTACATCTATTTTACATCATCTATTGGAGATGCTATTAGAATCCCACTTGAGATTGATGATGTATGTCTTGTGCTGCTTCAGCCTTGACGTCTTACGGCTCACTGGAACTGCTCCAACGACAGAACGATCCATCACAACAGAGTAGTGCCCAGGACGCCATCAACAGATTCCTCAGATCTTCCTCCACACCTCCGACAGCCACCTCTGCCTCAACTGCTTCAACGACCAACCCAATGATGCTAAGGTCGACACGGCTATGGCAAAGAGGTTGTACACTTGTTGCATCACTTATTACTATACATTCGCGTCGATCCATTAGGGCTATTTTGGTTCAACGGAAAAACATAGCAATAGGGAATTTTCCAATGGCACTCTACTATTCAATTATTCGTGCATTTTGTTAAAAGGAATGAAGCAAAACATCCACCTGGACCTACTTTTCAAAATCCTATGCATGAAAACAAAACCAAGTGCATTAGTGCCAGAATAACATTCTAACTATACACGCTTTCATATGGTTTCACTTTATTTTGGCCATGTTTCTTTGCATTCCTCTGCTCTTCCAATTCCTGTAAACCAAACACCCAAGTTGACAGAAATCATGTGTTTACAAATGCTCTGTTTACCATGTGCATTCCTAACCTATTCCGGCGTTTTTCCTATCCCTGCGTTTTAAGAATCATGCAAGCCAAATGAGCCCTTACAGAATTACTTCAGTTACAGGTACGTGTCGAAGGGAACTTTGTGTGGTTTGTTCTGCTCCTGCCGCGATGTCGTCCACCTCACCTGAGCTGCTCCATCGACAAAAGCATCCACCAAATCAGACATCATGACTCCTGACCGTCTTTCGCCACCTCAGATCTCCTTCCCTGCCGCTGGCACCCACCGCAACGGCATCACCATCATTGACTCAGTAGATGAACCTGAGGAGTACACGGGTCCACAAGAGAGGTCGCACTCTTTTGTTTCTGCTTATGTTATGCATTGCTTAAAATTACCCGCTACTTTATTGTTCTGTTCACCTCTTGGACTCCAAGTCAGGTCCAAATTAATGTTAAAACTTGAGTTCTAAATTAGTTGTGGGGCACATATCGAGGAAGCAATGAATAGTATGTCTGTCTAATATCTAGTTCACCTAGGGTATGCCTATGTTGTTCATCTTGGGTGGGGAACAAATAGTAAAGCAATCGTCATCTGCCTTTTTATTAATTTAAAGCAATCATCAGCCTGCTATCATTATGTTTGGATCCATCCACTGGTTGTTACCATCACTCTAAATTTCTGCATGCTCTCCTTACATAATCTCACCATATTTTTTTCATATGCATGTCAGATATTGCACACAGTCATGCTGAACATGTAGAGAAAAAGAGAAGAGTTTTGCGCGGCAATACAATGTCATGCAAACGTTGCTCCATGGTGGGTTCAATGGGAAACCCTCCCCACCCCTCTCTAGATTGTAATCTAGAGGAAGATATCTGTTCTGACGCGGATTCAGACGCCACTGACCACTCCTATTTAACCCCCAAGGTGTTTGCTCTACCTTGGCATCATGATGTTAGTCATATCATGCATATGTTTCCTTGCAGGGCCTACTTTTGACACCATATATGTCATCTGCTTAATTTAGACATGTTCTGTAATGCCACCTGTTTAGTTTCTATATCATATATGGGAATTATGCATTCTCATGTCTTTTAACCAGCCATACTATCTGTGAAATGTGCAATGCCATCCTGTTTAATCAGGCATCATATATTTGAATGATATCTTGCCCATCCTTTTCTTCATTACATTTCCATTTGTCGACAATGTTTGTACATTAAACTACTCTTCATGTGAATCAGCCATTTGGGTGGGAGATGGAAAAATCTGGAGTAAAAACAAGGCCTTCAGAGCAGACAGTCCTACCTGTCGAAGCAGATCTCTTGTTGGGACCCGATAGCTCCTCGGAGATAGATTCGGAGACAGATGACCAGTCCTATTCCCCCACCGAGGTGTATGCTCAAACTTGGCACCATTATACTGCTCATATCATGCATATGGTGTCTTGCATTGCATAGTTTAGACATCATATACACAATATTCAACATCATGTTCTTAGTTTAGACATCATATCGAATGCCCTCTGTTTAGCATATAAATCACATATGTGAATTAAATGATGCGATCCTGATTACTTAGATACCATGTAGGTGAATTATGTCATGCGATCCTGTTTAGTTATTCATCATATCTTTGAATTATGTTATGCTATGATATCCACTTTAGATAGACATCATATATGTGAAATTATGTCATGCTATCCGTTTTAGTTAAACAATATACATGTCAACTATTTCATGCCTTTTTTCCACACTATCTATTGCATCTGTCTCTCATACAATGTCTGTACATTTAACTATGTTTCCTGTTTATCAGCCATTTGAATTGGAGCGGGTGATGCTAGTATCCAGCGGACTACACGGTCTTCAAATAAAACAGTGCTACCTCTTGGTGGAGATAGCACCCCGGTTGTACATGCACAAGAACCAGCCCTACCACACATAACCCAAACTCTCGCAGATTGTACCCCTACTGCGATGGACAGAGAACCAGCTTCACCCAATCTAACCCCAACCCCAGCAGATAGTAACCCAGTTCCTATTGACACAACACCATCTCCACCATAGAGCTCCCAAACAAGATCAGTTAGTAAGGCAGCTCCAGTGCCCAAAGGGCCAGTACTACCACGACAAATCCCAACTCCACCAGTTAGTACGCCTATTCCTGTGGAGGAAGCACAACCAGCTAGTCGTAGTTTAGCAGCTATCGCATTTGATGTTGTTAAATCGTATGTGCGTATCTTCCCATCTTGGAAATATTATACTGAAGATGAAGGAAAATGCCAGTTTCAGGTGTTTGTCTAGGAGTTATGTGTAAGTAATGTTATTCATGGCAATTACTTTGCTTTGTCCCATACATCCTACCTCCATGATGGTTATAATACAGCAAATTTTCCCATTTTTCTCTATAGAGAAGGACCAATTTGGAAACTCAGGATGAGGTAACCTGTGCTAATACCTCTGCTATCTTCAAGAATGCTTGGTGGCAGTATCGGAATTGTTGGGAAACGTTGCATAAATTAAAAGAATTCTACGTTCACCAAGATCAATCTATGAGTTCATCTAGCAACAAGAGAGAGAAGTGCATCTACATACCCTTGTAGATCGCGTGCGGAAGCGTTCAAGAGAACGGGGTTGAGGGAGTCGTTCTCGTCGTGATCCAAATCACCGGAGATCCTAGCGCGGAACGGACGGCACCTCCGCGTTCAACACACGTACGGTCAGCGTGATGTCTCCTCCTTCTTGATCCAGCTAGGGGGAAGGAGAGGTTGATGAAGATCCAGCAGCACGACGGCGTGGTGGTGGATGCAGCAGGGCTCCGGCAGGGCTTCGCCAAGCAACTACGGGAGGAGGAGGTGTAGCAGGGAGGGGAGGGAGGCGCCAGAGTGTTGGGTGCGGCTGCCCTCCCACCCCCCCTCTTTATATAGGGACCCCCAGGGGGGCGCCGTCCCTAGAGATGGGATCTCTAGGGGGGCGGCGGCCAAGGGGGGTGGAGTGCCCCCCAAGGCAAGTGGAGGCGCCCCCTCCCCTAGGGTTCCCAACCCTAGCCGCAGAGGGGGGCCCAGGGGGGGTGCACCAGCCCACTAGGGGCTGGTTCCCCTCCCACTTCAGCCCATGGGGCCCTCCGGGATAGGTGGCCCCACCCGGTGGACCCTCGAGACCCTTCCGGTGGTCCCGATACAATACCGGTGGACCCCGAAACTTTCCCGATGGCCGAAACTCGACTTCCCATATATAATTCTTTACCTCCGGACCATTCCGGAACTCCTCGTGACGTCCGGGATCTCATTCTGGACTCCGAACAACTTTTGGTTTTCTGCATACTCATATTCATACAACCCTAGCGTCACCGAACCTTAAGTGTGTAGACCCTACGGGATCGGGAGACATGCAGTCATGACCGAGACGGCTCTGCAGTCAATAACCAACAGCGGGATCTGGATACCCATGTTGGCTCCCACATACTCCTCGATGATCTCATCAGATGAACCACGATGTCGAGGATTTAAGCAACCCCGTATACAATTCCCTTTGTCAATCGGTACGTTACTTGCCCGAGATTTGATCGTCGGTATCCCAATACCTCGTTCAATCTCATTACCGGCAAGTCACTTTACTCGTACCGTAATGCACGATCCCATGACCAGACACTTGGTCACTTTGAGCTTATTATGATGATGCATTACCGACTGGGCCCAGAGATACCTCTCCGTCATATGGAGTGACAAATACCAGTCTCGATCCGTGTCAACCCAACAGACACTTTCGGAGATACCTGTAGTGCACCTTTATAGCCACCCAGTTATGTGGTGACGTTTGGTACACCCAAAGCACTCCTACGGTATCCGGGAGTTACACGATCTCATGGCCTAAGGAAAAGATACTTGACATTGGAAAAGCTCTAGCAAACGAACTACACGATCTTTGTGCTATGCTTAGCATTGGGTCTTGTCCATCACATCATTCTCCTAATGATGTGATCCCGTTATCAATGACATCCAATGTCCATAGTCAAGAAACCATGACTATCTATTGATCAACGAGCTAGTCAACTAGAGGCTCACTAGGGACATGTTGTGGTCTAAGTATTCACACGTGTATTACGATTTCCGGATAATACAACTATAGCATGAATAAAAGACAATTATCATAAACAAGGAAATATAATAATAATCCTTTTATTATTGCCTCTAGGGCATATTTCCAACAGTCTCCCACTTGCACTACAGTCAATAATCTAGTTACATTGTGATGAATCGAACACCCATAGAGTTCTGGTGTTGATCATGTTTTGCTCGCGGAAGAGGTTTAGTCAACGGATCTGCGACATTCAGATCCATATGTACTTTGCAAATATCTATGTATCCATCTTGAACATTTTCATGGATGGAGTTGAAACGACGCTTGATGTGCCTGGTCTTCTTGTGAAATCTAGGCTCCTTGGCAAGGGCAATAGCTCCAGTGTTGTCACAGAAGAGAGTGATTGGCCCCGACGCATTGGGTATGACTCCTAGGTCAGTGATGAACTCCTTCATCCATATTGCTTCATGCGCTGCCTCCGAGGCTGCCATGTATTCCGCTTCACATGTAGATCCCGCCACGACGCTCTGCTTGCAACTGCACCAACTTACTGCTCCACGATTCAACATATACACGTATCCGGTTTGTGACTTAGAGTCATCCAGATCTGTGTCGAAGCTAGCGTCGACGTAACCCTTTACGACGAGCTCTTCGTCACCTCCATAAACGAGAAACATGTCCTTTGTCCTTTTCAGGTACTTCAGGATATTCTTGACCATTGTCTAGTGTTCCTTGCCGGGATTACTTTGGTACCTTCCTACCAAACTTACGGCACGGTTTACATCAGGTCTGGTACACAGCATGGCATACATAATAGATCCTATGGCCGAGGCATAGGGGATGACACTCATCTCTTCTTTATCTTTTGTCGTGGTCGGGCATTGAGCCGAGCTCAATCTCACACCTTGCAATACAGGCAAGAACCCTTTCTTGGACTGATCCATTTTGAACTTCTTCAAAATCTTATCAAGGTATGTGCTTTGTGAAAGACCTATGAGGCGTCTCGATCTATCCCTATAGATCTTGATGCCTAATATGTAAGCAGCTTCTCCAAGGTCCTTCATTGAAAAACACTTATTCAAGTAGGCCTTAATGGTGTCCAAAAGTTCTATATCATTTCCCATCAAAAGTATGTCATCTACATATAATATGAGAAATGCTACAGAGCTCCCACTCACTCTCTTGTAAACGCAGGCTTCTCCATAAGTCTGCATAAACCCAAACGCTTTGATCATCTCATCAAAGCGAATGTTCCAACTCCGAGATGCTTGCACCAGCCCATAAATGGATCGCTGGAGCTTGCATACCTCGTTAGCATTCCTAGGATCGACAAAACATTCCGGCTGCATCATATACAGTTCTTCCTTAAGATAGTCGTTAAGGAATGCCGTTTTGATGTCCATCTGCCATATCTCATGATCATAGTATGCAGAAATTGCTAACATGATTCGGATGGACTTCAACTTTGCTACGGGAGAGAAAGTCTCATCATAGTCAACCCCTTGAACTTGCCGATAACCCTTAGCGACAAGTCGATCTTTATAGATGGTAACATTACCATCCGCGTCCGTCTTCTTCTTAAAGATCCATTTGTTTTCTATCGCTCGCCGATCATCGGGCAAGTCTGTCAAAGTCCATACTTTGTTTTCATACATGCATTCTATCTCGGATTGCATGGCTTCAAGCCATTTGTTGGAATCTGGGCCCACCATCGCTTCTTCATAGTTCGAAGGTTCACCGTTGTCTGACAACATGATTTCCAGGACAGGGTTGCCATACCACTCTGGTGTGGCACGTGTCCTTGTGGACCTACGAAGTTCAGTAGCAACTTGATCCGAAGTACCTTGATCATCATCATTAATTTTCTCTCCAGTCAGTGTAGGCACCACAGGAACATTTTCCTGAGCTGCACTACCTTCCGGTTCAAGAGGTAGTACTTCATCGAGTTCTAGTTTCCTCCCACTTACTCCTTTCGAGAGAAACTCTTTTTCCGGAAAGGATCCGTTCTTGGCAACAAAGATCTTGCCTTCGGATCTAAGGTAGAAGGTATACCCAATGGTTTCCTTAGGGTATCCTATGAAGATGCATTTTTCCGACTTGGGTTCGAGCTTTTCAGGTTGAAGTTTCTTGACATAAGCATCGCATCCCCAAACTTTTAGAAACGACAGCTTAGGTTTCTTTCCAAACCATAATTCATACGGTGTCGTCTCAACGGATTTAGATGGAGCCCTATTTAAAGTGAATGTAGCTGTCTCTAGAGTGTATCCCCAAAATGATAGCGGTAAATCGGTAAGAGACATCATAGATCACACCATATCCAATAGAGTGCGATTACGACGTTCGGACACACCATTACGCTGAGGTGTTCCAGGCGGCATGAGTTGTGAAATGATTCCACATTTTCTTAAGTGCGTACCAAATTCGTGACTTAAATATTCTCCTCCACGATCTGATCGTAAGAACTTTATTTTTCGATCATGTTGATTCTCTACTTCATTCTGAAATTCCTTGAACTTTTCAAAGGTCTCAGACTTGTGTTTCATCAAGTAGACATACCCATATCTACTTAAGTCATCAGTGAGAGTGAGAACATAACGATATCCTCCGCGAGCCTCGATGCTCATTGGACCACACACATTAGTATGTATGATTTCCAATAAGTTGGTTGCTCTCTCCATTGTTCCGGAGAACAGAGTCTTGGTCATTTTGCCCATGATGCATGGTTCGCATGTGTCAAATGATCACTACTAAGGAAAAGCCTAGCAGCAGCGCGGGTTTTGGGCCTATTAGCAGCGCGGGGGCCGGCGCTACTAATAAGGCGCTACAGCTAACTTATAGCAGTAGCGCGGGTGCCACCCGCGCTACTACTACGTCCTTTAGTAGTAGCGTGGGTAAAAACCCGCGCTACTACTACCAGCGTGTTTTTTTTGAATTTTTTCAAAAAAATATTTCGATTTTTCCCCTAATTTTCAAATTTCTGAATTATTTTAACCTCAAATCTCTAATCACCCCTCATCGCTGCTCAATTTAATCTCTAATCACCCCTCATCATTGCAAATCATCTAACTTCTCGGACGGTCACCCATCCTCTCACTACTCCAGCCTGAGCACGCTTAACTTCCGGGTTCTATTCTCCCTCGTTTCCAAGTCTGCAGTTGTTGTTTTCCTGACAATAGTAATATGTCAATCCTATTAACCTCAGGAATTTAGCTTGAGCATGAAGTCACACATTTCACTATTTGAGTTTGAAACTATTGTTCTAAAAAATTAGTAACACTAATATTTCTTGAATAATTAGTTTGACCACAGTTTGACCACAGTTTGACCATAGTTTGGCCACAGTTTGACCAGATTTGACCAAAATTCAAAAAAACTAAAATAATTATTTAGTAACACTAATATTCTAGAATATTTAGTTTGACCATTGTTTGACCACACAGTTTGAAATTTTTTCGATTTTTTCCACTCTAGATCTTAAAAGCCCCATAACTTTTTTTCTGTTAGGTTTTTGAAGATTTTGAAAATGTTTAACAAAGTTACCCCCGTTAAATTTGGATGTAACTTTTCGATTAGATGATTTTTCATATAAAAAACTTTTTCATCCGAGTTAGTATGCAAAAGTTATGCCCATTTTTACAAATTCTCGAGAGATTTTGCAAATAAAGTCGAAATTCATATTTGCAAATTTTCCCAACAACTAGACCACATATCACATGGGAAACTTATTTTCTTTTATTTTTTTGACATTTTCATCATTTTCTTTTATTTTATTTTTAAACTGAAAAGGCGATCCTCAGGGGGGAGGATTTGAAAATGGGACCTTTAGTAGTAGCGCGATTTTTTACCCCCTCGCTACTACTATGGCACCACTTAGTAGTAGCAAGGGTTAAAAACCAATGCTACTGCTATCAAACTTAGTAGTAGCGAGGTTTTAAAAACCCGCGCTACTGCTATCAACTTAGTAGTAGCGAGGTTTAAAAACCTGTGCTACTGGTAAGTAGCAGTAGCGAGGGTTTTTAACCCTCGCTACTAGTAACTTTCTGTGTATAGGCTTTTCCCTAGTAGTGGATTCATAATCTAGAGACTCTAAAAGTCCATTGGCATGGAGCTTCTTCATGCGCTTGACACCAATGTGACCAAGGCGGCAGTGCCACAAGTATGTGGGACTATCGTTATCAACTTAACATCTTTTGGTATTCACACTATGAATATGTGTAACATTATGTTCGAGATTCATTAAGAATAAACCATTGACCATCGGGGCATGACCATAAAACATATCTCTCATATAAATAGAACAACCATTATTGTCGGATTTAAATGAGTAGCCATCTCGCATTAAACGAGATCCAGATACAATGTTCATGCTCAAACTTGGCACTAAATAACAATTATTGAGGTTTAAAACTAATCCCATAGGTAAATGTAGAGGTAGCGTGCCGACGGCGACCACATCGACCTTGGAACCATTCCCGACGCGCATCGTCACCTCGTCCTTCGCCAGTCTCCGTTTATTCCGCAGCTCCTGTTGTGAGTTACAAATGTGAGCAACGGCACCGGTATCAAATACCCAGGAGTTACTACGAGTACTGGTAAGGTACACATCAATTACATGTATATCAAATATACCTTTAGTGTTGCCGGCCTTCTTGTCCGCTAAGTATTTGGGGCAGTTCCGCTTCCAGTGACCCTTCCCTTTGCAATAAAAACACTCAGTCTCAGGCTTGGGTCCATTCTTTGTCTTCTTCCCGGCAACTGGCTTACCGGGCACGGCAACATCTTTGTCGTCCTTCTTGAAGTTCTTCTTACCCTTGCCCTTCTTGAACTTGGTGGTTTTATTGACCATCAACACTTGATGTTCTTTCTTGATTTCTACCTCTGCTGACTTCAGCATTGAAAATACTTCAGGAATAGTTTTCACCATCCCCTGCATATTGTAGTTCATCACAAAGCTCTTGTAGCTCGGTGGGAGTGACTGAAGGATTCTGTCAATGACCGCCTCGTCCGGGAGGTTAATGTCCAGCTGGGACAGGCGGTTGTGCAACCCACACATTTTGAGTATGTGCTCACTGACAGAACTGTTTTCCTCCATCTTACAACTATAGAACTTGTCGGGGACTTCATATCTCTCGACCCGGGCATGAGCTTGGAAAACCATTTTCAGCTCCTCGAACATCTCATATGCTCCATGTTGCTCAAAACACTTTTGGAGCCCCGGTTCTAAGCTGTAAAGCATGCCGCACTGAACGAGGGAGTAATCAACAGCACGTGACTGCCAATCATTCATAACATCTTGGTTCTCTGGGATGGGTGCTTCACCTAGCGGTCCTTCTAGGACATATGCTTTCTTGGCAGCTATGAGGATGATCCTCAGGTTTCGGACCCAGTCCGTATAGTTGCTACCATCATCTTTCAGCTTGGTTTTCACTAGGAACGCGTTGAAGTTCATGTTGACATGAGCGTTGGCCATTTGATCTACAAGACATATTTTGCAAAATATTTTAGACTAAGTTCATGATAATTAAGTTTATCTAATCAAATTATTTAATGAACTCCCACTCAGATTTGACATCCCTCTAATCATCTAAGTGTTACATGATCCGAGTTGACTAGGCCGTGTCCGATCATCACGTGAGACGGACTAGTCATCATCGGTGAACATCTCCATGTTGATCGTATCTTCCATACGACTCATGTTCGACCTTTTGGTCTCTGTGTTCCGAGGCCATGTCTGTACATGCTAGGCTCGTCAAGTTAACCCTAAGTGTTTTTGCATGTGTAAAACTGTCTTACACCTGTTGTATGTGAACGTAAGGATCTATCACACCCGATCATCACGTGGTGCTTCGAGACGACGAACTTTAGCAATGGCACACGGTTAGGGGGAACACTTTCTTGAAATTATTATAAGGGATCATCTTATTTACTACCGTCGTTCTAAGTAAACAAGATGCATAAACATAATAAACATCACATGCAATTATATAGTAGTGACATGATACGGCCAATATCATATAGCTCCTTTGATCTCCATCTTCGGGGCTCCATGATCATCTTCGTCACCGGCATGACACCATGATCTCCATCATCGTGTCTCCATGAAGTTGCTCGCCAACTATTACTTCTACTACTATGGCTAACGGTTTAGCAATAAAGTAAAGTAATTACATGGCGCTAAATCATTGACACGCAGGTCATACAATAATTAAGACAACTCCTATGGCTCCTGCCGGTTGTCATACTCATCGACATGCAAGTCGTGATTCCTATTACAAGAACATGATCTCATACATCACAATATATCATTCATCATTCATCACAATTTTGCCCATATCACATCACATAGCAATTGCTGCAAAAACAAGTTAGACGTCCTCTAATTGTTGTTGCATCTTTTACGTGGCTGCAATTGGGTTCTAGCAAGAACGTTTTCTTACCTACGAATAACCACAACGTGATTTTGTCAACTTCTATTTACCCTTCATAAGGACCCTTTTCACCGAATCCGCTCCAACTAAAGTGGGAGAGACAGACACCCGCTAGCCACCTTATGCAACTAGTGCATGTTAGTCGGTGGAACCTGTCTCACATAAGCGTACGTGTAAGGTCGGTCCGGGCCGCTTCATCCCACAATACCGCTGAAGCAAAATAAGACTAGTAGTGGCAAGCAAGTTGACAAGATCTACGCCCACAACAGATTTGTGTTCTACTCGTGCAATAGAGAACTACGCATAGACCTAGCTCTGATACCACTGTTGGGGAACGTTGCATAAAAAAAGTTCTACGTTCACCAAGATCAATCTATGAGTTCATCTAGCAACGAGAGAGAGAAGTGCATCTACATACCCTTGCATATCGCGTGCAGAAGCGTTCAAGAGAACGGGGTTGAGGGAGTCGTTCTCGTTGTGATCCAAATCACCGGAGATCCTAGCGCCGAACGGACGGCACCTCCGCGTTCAACACACGTATGGTTAGCGTGATGTCTCCTCCTTCTTGATCCAGCAAGGGGGGAAGGAGAGGTTGATGAAGATCCAGCAGCACGACGGCGTGGTGGTGGATGCAGCAGGGCTCCGGCAGGGCTTCGCCAAGCAACTACGGGTGGAGGAGGTGTAGCAGGGAGGGGAGGGAGGCACCAGGGTGTTGGGTGCGGCTTCCCTCCCACCCCCCCCCCCTATTTATATAGGGACCCCCAAGGGGGCACCGGCCCTAGAGATGGGATCTCTAGGGGGCGGCGGCCAAGGGGGGTGGAGTGCCCCCCAAGGCAAGTGGAGGCGCCCCCTCCCATAGGGTTCCCAACCCGAGGCGTAGAGGGGGCCCAGGGGGGCGCACCAGCCCACTAGGGGCTGGTTCCCCTCCCACTTCAGCCCATGGGGCCCTCCGGGATAGGTGGCCCCACCCGGTAGACACCCGGGACCCTTCCGGTGGTCCCGATACAATACCGGTCGACCCTGAAACTTTCCCGATGGCTGAAACTCGACTTCCCATATATAATTCTTTACCTTCGAACCATTCCGGAACTCCTCATGACGTTCAGGATCTCATCCGGGACTCCAAACAACTTTTGGTTTGCTGCATACTCATATTCATACAACCCTAGCGTCACCGAACCTTAAGTGTGTAGACCCTACGGGTTCGGGAGACATGCAGTCATGACCGAGATGGCTCTCCGGTCAATAACCAACAGCGGGATCTGGATACCCATGTTGGCTCCCACATACTCCTCGATGATCTCATCGGATGAACCACGATGTCGAGGATTTAAGCAACCCCGTATACAATCCCCTTTGTCAATCGGTACGTTACTTGCCCGAGATTCGATCGTCGGTATCCCAATACCTCGTTCAATCTCGTTACCGGCAAATCACTTTACTCGTACCGTAATGCATGATCTCGTGACCAGACACTTGGTCACTTTGAGCTCATTATGATGATGCATTACCGAGTGGGCCCAGAGATACCTCTCCGTCATACGGAGTGACAAATCCCAGTCTCGATCCATGTCAACCCAACAGACACTTTCGGAGATACCTGTAGTGCACCTTTATAGCCACCTAGTTACGTTGTGACCTTTGGTACACCCAAAGCACTCCTACGGTATCCGGGAGTTACACGATCTAATGGTATAAGGAAAAGATACTTGACATTGGAAAAGCTCTAGCAAACGAACTACACGATCTTTGTGCTATGCTTAGGATTGGGTCTTGTCCATCACATCAATCTCCTAATGATGTGATCCCGTTATCAATGACATCCAATGTCCATAGTCAGGAAACCATGACTATCTGTTGATCACCGAGCTAGTCAACTAGAGGCTCACTAGGGACATGTTGTGGTCTAAGTATTCACACGTGTATTACGATTTCCGGATAATACAATTATAGCATGAATAAAATACAATTATCATAAACAAGGAAATATAATAATAATCCTTTTATTATTGCCTCTAGGGCATATTTCCAACAGGAATTACCTGTAGGAAATGTACTTCACCGGCAAAGAAACTCATCAAATTCCCTTACGTTCTCCTGAGACACATTTACTGGACGATGACTGGGAACGCCTTGTTCTATACTGGTCCCGAACCAAGAATGTGGTAAGGTCTATGAGCTCATTTTCTATTGTTAAGTACTATATTCTTTTGTCTTACTGTACTCTGTTCATGCAGAACAAGTGCCTAAACCTGAAGAACAATTGTTCTAATTTAAGATTCCATTGCTATCATAGTTCAAAAAAGCGCTAGGCATTAATTGTGCATTTTGCCACCACCTTGCGCTTTACTGACCAAAGCGCATGTTTATGCGCAGTTATGCACAGATTAGTGTAGTTATGCGCAATGCATTTTGCCAACGCCAAGAGCCTAGGCACGCCTTTTTTAACTATGATTGCTATCATTCATACTGCTTTGCTCTTGTATCACTGTATTTACTCATACAAACTTATTTTTAAATTGAAGGATCCAATCGAAACTCCAATGGAATAGCAGGTATGTTCACGCATGTTTCTTTAATAGGTTTGCTCTTATCAATAGCTCTGTTGATTTCAATTTCAATTGTGTATATAGTTGACTTCTCATATCATGCATATTACTAGCATCACAACATAGCCAATAGTGTTGTTGTACATGTAGACCCGTGGTACCCATCTGAAATCTTGTTGTGCCATGTAGTTTCCCACGCTTTGTATTCTTTCATTGCTACTTTGTCTTGAACTGATATGATTTGAACCATGTCTCTATTTTGATTTGGTAAGACAATGCAGTGACCATAGGACATTGATATATGTTTGTTTGATGCTTTTATTATGTACTAGTACTTGCCAATAGAAGAATTGGTAGTTTAATCCTGTCCACCTTACTAATGAATTGTTCACCGAAATGAGTTTCATATACTAGTACATGCTAAACCTATTATGTCTCTGCTTGTTTCTTCTTTTAGAATGCTGACAGAATATTGGGGAAGAGTGCCTTATTAAGCAATGGTAAAAGAAGTAATGCAGATAAGGTTCAGGATAGTGACACATCCTTGTTGGTCTCCAACAAAGCTGATAAAATAGCTAAGGAAGACTATCTTGAAGATAGTGAGACAACCCCAAAGTCTTGTCTTGGTTAAGTGTTCGAGTTACGGCCACTATCGCTTGCACAAGCTATTCAAACTCACTGTCTGAATCAATTCAGTTTCTTGAGTCTCAACTACAAGCTGAAAGATATCGATCAGATGTGCTACGACAAGAAGCGGAATGACTGCGAAAGTCCCTGGAGCATTCAGATGCATACTTTCTGGTGCAACAGCAAGCGTTGGAGGATTTTAGTGCCAAATAGGACAAAGCTAATAAGCTTGCAAAGCTTATTGCTAGCATGGTGGATACCCAGGATAGTGTTTCTTGAGCTCTTCTGAAGTTGTTTCAGTTATGCTCTTGTTTTGCTGCCGCATTTATTTTCACTGGTGGCCAATTTTGATGGCCAGTGTATGTAATATGTTGCTTTGTTCCCTATATTTGCACTGGTGGCGTACTTTGATGCCCAGTGGATGTAATATGTGTAATAGCGGTAATAGTCTAGCATTAATTGCTTGCTTATTTATTTCCTCATTGTCATGTTTAGTTGTTTGCTTGTAGTCAATGCAGTTCTTTTTCTGTGTTTTTCTAGTGGCCACAATAGCCTATTTTTGGTAACTAGGCCAAAATAATCATGGCAGCACATGGACTGTTGTAACTATGGGCCTCCTGCGAGCCGTATGATCCATGGGCCTTCTACGGTCGTAGGATCCAATGGCCTTCTGTACGGGTCATAGGATCCATGGGCCTTCTAAGGGCCATAGGGTCCATGGGCCTTCTACGGGCCGTAGGATACATGGGCCTTCTATGGGGCGTATCATCATTTCGCCAATCATGGGTCGTACTATTCGTGGACCATAACGGGCCGTTAATGGGCCGTATTTGATAACTGTATGAAAACAGCCCAACGGGTTTTTTTTACATGAAAACGACCCAACGTATTAACGATCCACAAACGGGCCGACTGCAACGACTGGCTGAATTTGGCCCACAAGCAGAAAATGACAGTAACGGGCCGTAAGTAACCGAATGCTGCAAATGAACCCAAGAATAAATGGGCCCTGAGAAGGCTGAAAGATAACTTGGGTTGGAAACGGCCCAGTGGAATAATGGGCCGTTAATGGGTATAAAGTGATCCACTGTTCATTACAGGCCAGTTTCACCACGGGCCGTTAATGGGCCAAGAGTTACAAAGGGCCTCATATGGGCCGAAAGAAGTCATGGGCCGGAAGTTAAAACGGGCTGGAATCATATTGGACAGCCCAGATGACGCTAGTGGGCCTAATTTGGATAGGGCGTAACGGGCCCTGGGTTAGCGGGTTGTAAATGAGCTATATGCGGACAGGTCATTAACAGGCTTTCCATGGGCTGGGCCGCCACCTTTTGACCAAGTCAAACGGGCTGGCCTTTTCACAGGAATGGGCCTCTATTGGGCCGTGCCACGTGTCGACATATCATAGGCGCCTTGGGTCCAATGAGTGGATGACATCTGTCCCAACAGTGAGTTGACATGTGTTTCCTCCCGCCAATAATGATTTTACACGTGGAAATCCCCATTGGTCGGGACTGTTAACGGGTTATTGGATCCAAAACCGGACTCGATAGCTTAACGGCGTTCCGTTATGGTGGATGCCACGTGTCGGTCACCCTTGACGAAAGCACTTCTGTGATGCGCGATTTATCGTCATGGAAGTGGACACTTCTGTGATGATAATTTTGGTAATGTCATGGAACACTTCTACGACAACACAGGTATGACTATCTTGATTCTGTCATAAATTCGTCATGGATGTACATGCATGACAGAAAATGCGACCTACTGTGACAAACACGTATCATCACGGAAGTGTATTTTTTTTGTAGTGTAATATCCATTCAAGTTAAATATTTCAGAAAGTTCAATGATTGGCATGGCATGGACTAGAGATGTGGACCCCTAAAAATGCTAAGTACAAAGATTGGCAAAAGCGCAAGACTCTTCATTTTCATTTTAGTGATCCAAGATCACATTGAGTCCATAGGAGAGCCAATACTATTAAAAGGGAATGAAGTGTTGCTTAATGGTCTACTTGCTCAAAGTGCTTAGTGATATTGCTCCAAAACCCTCAACCACTTTCTCATTTCCACATATGTCCAAAACCCAAAGTCAAACTCGGCCCCACCGATTTGATCTATCCAGCGCCACTCAGTTCAGTTGACATAGCCACTGCTAGAAACCCTAGACAATTCTGTCTCACCAATACGGATCTTAATCTCACCGAGGTGGCATTGCAAACTTTCTGTTTCCATACGTAACGTTTCGGTTTCACCGAAATGAGCGGCCGGTCCCACTAAGTTTGCATTCCAAACTCTCTGTTTCCCTTTGTAATGTTTTGGTCTCACTGAAATGAGCGATCGGTCCCACCAAGTATGCCTGACCAACTCTCTATTTGCTCATTGCTGAAATCGGTCACACCGAGATGAGGTTTTGCCCTAGCCATAGCACATTGGTCTCACCGAGTTGATCATGTCGGTCCCACCAAGATTTCTAACGTTCACATTTTGAACTAAATCAGTCTCACCGAGTTCATCTATTCGGTCTGACCGAGTTGGGTCAAATGTGTGTAACAGTTGGATTTTGTGTGGAGGCTATATATACCCCCGCCACCCCTTCTCTATTCAAGAGAGAGCCATCAGAACGTGCCTACACTTCCACTACTCATTTTCTGAGAGAGAGCCACCTAGTCATGTGTTGAGACCAAGACATTCCACTCCAACCACAAGAATCTTGATCTCTAGTCTTCCCCAAGTTGCTTTCCACTCAAATAATCTTTCCACCATACCCAAATCTGTGAGAGAGAATTGAGTGTTGGGGAGACTATCATTTGAAGCACAAGAGCGAGGAGTTCATCATCAACACACCATATATTACCTTTTGGAGAGTGGGGTTGAACCAAGGAGTTAGGTGTCACTTGGGAGCCTCCGACAAGATTGTGGAGTTGAACCAAGGAGTTTGTAAGGGCAAGGAGATCGCCTACTTCATGAATATCTTCCCAAGTGAGGCAAGTCCTTCGTGGGCCATGGCCATGGTGGGATAGACAAGGTTGCTTCTTCGTGGACCCTTTTTCTGCTGGAGCCTTCGTGGACTCGTGCTACTTCTTGAGCTTGCGTTGGTTTTTTCCTTGAAGAGGAAAGGCTGATGCAGCAAAGTAGAGATTAGTATTTCCCTCAGTTGGAGAACCAAGGTATCAATCCAGTAGGAGACAACACACAAATCACCAATACCTTCACAAACAATCAAACAACTTGCACCCGACGCGATAAATGGGTTGTTAATCCCTTCACGGTCACTTGCAAAAGTGAGATCTAATAGAGATAGATGAAACTGACTAAAAGATAAAGTAAATATTTTCGGTATTTTTGGTTTATAGATCGGAAAGTAAAAGATTGCAAAATAGTAGATCGGAAACTTATATGATGGAAAATAGTAGATCGAAAACTTATATGATGGAAAATAGACCCGGGGCCATTGGTTTCACTAGAGGCTTCTCTCAAGATAGGAAATAATATGGTGGGTGAACAAATTACTACCGAGTTATGATGATATCTAAGGCAACGATTATGAAATATAGGCATCACATCCGTGTCAAGTAGACCGACTCCTGCCTGCATCTACTACTATTACTCCACACATCGATCGACTCCTGCCTGCATCTAGAGTATTAAGTTTATAAAGAACAGAGTAACACACTAAGTAAGATGACATGATATAGAGGAATAAACTCAAGCAGTATGATCTGAACTCCATCTTTTTATCCTTGATGACAACAATACAATACGTGCCTTACTACCCCTACTGTCACTGGGAAAGGACACCGCAAGATTGAACCCAAACCTAAGCACTTCTCCCATTGCAAGAAAAACCAATCTAGTTGGCCAAACTAAATCGATAGTTCGAAGATAATTACAAAGATATCAAATCAGGCATATAAGAATTCAGAGAAGATTCAAATAATATTCATAGATAAGCTGATCATAAATCCAGAATTCATCAGATCTCGACAAACACACCACAAAAGAAGATTACATCAGATAGATCTCCAAGAACATCGAGGAGAACATGGTATTGAGAATCAAAGGGATAGAAGAAGCCATCTAGCTACTAGATATGGACCCGTAGGTCTGAGGTAAACTACTTACGCTTCATTGGCAGGGTGATAGAGATGATGTAGAAGTCCTACGTGATCGAAACCCCTCCGGCAGGATGCCGAAAAAAGGCCCCTAGATGGGATCTCATGGGAACAGAAGGTTGCGGCGGAGAAAAGTGTTTCCGTGGATGCTTCTAGTGGTTTGGGGATATATGTGAATATATAGGACAAAGAAGTATGTCAGTGGAGTCACGGGGGGGGGGGGGGCACAAGGCAGGAGGCACGCCCTCCCCCCTTGTGTCCGCCTCCTGGCTCTTCCAACATGATCTCCAAGTCTCCTGGGTGGCTTCTGGTCCAAGGACACGAAGGTTTTATTTCGTTTGGACTCCATTTGGTATTCCTTTTCTATGAAGCTCAAAAACAAGGACAAAATAGAAACTGGCAATGGCTCTATGTTAACGGGTTAGTCCCAAAAATAATACAAAATAGCATATTAATGCATATAAAACATCCAAAACAGATAATATAATAGCATGGAACAATCAAAAATTATAGATACGTTGGAGACGTATCAAGCATCCCCAAGCTTAATTCCTTCTCGTCGCCGAGTAGGTAAATAATAAAAACAGAATTTTGATGTGGAATGCTACGTAACATATTTATCCATGTAATTTTATTCATTGTGGCATGAATGTTCAGAACCATAAGATTCAAACCAAAAGTTTAATATCAACATAAAACTGGTAATAGTCCAAGCATACTAATAAAGCAATCGTGTCTTCTCAAAATAACATGGCCAAAGAAAGCTGAGGGAGTCCCGGATTAGGGGATGTCCGGATGGCCGGACTAACACCTTTGGCCGGACTCCCAGACTTTGAAGATACAAGATTGAAGACTCCGTCCCGTGTCCGGATGGGACTTTCCTTGGCGTGGAAGGCAAGCTTGGCGATACGATATGAAGATCTCCTCCCATTGTAACCGACTCTGTGTAACCCTAGCTGAGGGAGTCCTGGACTAGGGGGTGTCCGGATAGCCGAACTATCATCATCGGCCGGACTCCAAGACTATGAAGATACAAGATTGAAGACTTTGTCCCGTGTTCGGATGGGACTTTCCTTGGCGTGGAAGGCAAGCTTGGCGATACGGATATGTAGATCTCCTACCATTATAACCGACTCTGTGTAACCCTAGCCCTCTCCGGTGTCTATATAAACCGGATGGTTTTAGTCCATAGGATAAACAACAATCATACCATAGGCTACCTTCTAGGGTTTAGCCTCCTTGATCTCGTGGTAGATCTACTATTGTAATACCCACATCATCAATATCAATCAAGCAGGACGTAGGGTTTCACCTCCATCAAGAGGGCCCGAACCTGGGTAAAACATCGTGTCCCTTGTCTCCTGTTACCATCCGCCTAGACACACAGTTCGGGACCCCCTACCCGAGATCCGCCGGTTTTGACACCGACATTGGTGCTTTCATTGAGAGTTCCTCTGTGTCGTCACCGATAGGCTCGATGGCTTCTTCGATCATCAACAACGACGCAGTCCGGGGTGAGACTTTTCTCCCCAGACAGATCTTCGTATTCGGCGGCTTTGCACTGCGGGCCAATTCGCTTGGCCATCTGGAGCAGATCGAAAGCTATGCCCCTGGCCGTCAGGTCAGATTTGGAAGTTTGAACTTCACGGCTGACATCCGCGGAGACTTGATCTTCGATGGATTCGAGCCACAGCCGAGCGCGCCGCACTGTCACAATGGGCATGATTTAGCTCTGCAGCCAGACAGTGCCCTGGAGGCCGCACACAAGCCCGCTCCGACCCTCGATTCGGAGCCGGCTGCGCAGATCGAGGACGGGTGGCTAGACACCGCCTCGGGGGCTGCAACCTCTATGGCGATGGAGCCGAATACTAGCCTTGTCCCTTGTGAAGCTCGTGACTCCAAGGTGCCGGACTCCTCGCCAGACTCCGAACCTCCCGCGACCCCTCCAATCGAATCCGATTGGGCGCCGATCATGGAGTTCACCGCTGCGGACATCTTTCAACACACACCTTTCGGCGACATCTTGAGTTCGCTAAAGTATCTCTTGTTATTAGGAGAGCCCTGGCCGGACTGCTGTCAGGACGGTTGGGATGCGGACGACGAAGAAATTCAAAGCCCACCCACCACCCACTTAGTAGCCACTATCGACGATCTAACCGACATGCTAGACTTCGACTCCGAAGACATCGACGGTATGGACGACGATGCCGGAGACGACCAAGAGCCAACACCTACTGGGCACTGGAAAGCCACCTCATCATATGACATATACATGGTGGATATCCCAAAGGATGGGAATGGCGAAGGAACAGCGGAGGATGACCCCTCCAAGAAACAGCCCAAGCGCCGGCGTCAGCGCCGCCGCTCTAAATCCCGCCACAACAAGAATGGAGATTCCGGCACCGGAGATAATAATACCCCAGACAGTGCCGAAGACAACCCCCTCTAGCAAGATTCAGCACAGGAGGACAGAGAAGCCAGCCCTCATGAGAGAGCGGCAGACGAATAGGTAGAGGATGATAATTGCATGCCTCCCTCTGGAGACGAGGCAAGCCTCGATGACGATGAATTTGTCGTGCCTGAGGATCCCGTCGAACAAGAGCGTTTTAAACGCAAGCTTATGGCCACGGCAAACAGCCTCAAGAAAAAGCAGCAACATCTTAGAGCTGATCAAGATCTGCTAGCCGACAGATGGACTGAAGTCCTTGCGGCCGAAGAGCATTAGCTCGAACGCCCCTCGAAAAGCTACCCCAAACGCAAGCTGCTCCCCCGATTAGAGGAGGAGCCATATGAACCTGCATCACCAGCGCACAATACGGCCGACCGACCACCCCGTGGCCGCGACAGAGAGGCCTCTAGGCCCTCCACTAGAACCATACCCCGGCATTGCTCGAAAAGCACAAGGCCACAGGGGAACGCTCTGGACTTGCGAGATATATTGGAGGATAAGGCAAGACAATCAAGATCGATCTATGGATCGCATGGGCGCCCCATGATACGTGACGACAACCATCGCGCCGGACACAGCAAGTCCGGCCGGGCCGAACACAGTAGACAAATCACTTTTGAGCCTCGTCGTGATATAGCCCAATACAGAGGCGCCGCACACCCACTATGCTTCACAGATGAAGTAATGGATCATCAAATCCCTGAAGGGTTTAAACCCGTGAATATTGAATCTTACGATGGCACAACAGACCCCGCGGTTTGGATCAAAGACTATCTCCTTCATATCCACATGGCCCGCGGTGATGATCTTCACGCCATCAAATACCTCCCACTCAAGCTTAAAGGACCAGCTCGGCATTGGCTCAACAGCTTGCCAGCAGAATCAATTGGGTGTTGGGAGGACCTGGAAGCCGCATTCCTTGATAACTTCCAGGGCACGTATGTGCGACCACCGGACGCTGACGACCTAAGCCATATAATTCAGCAGCCAGACGAATCGGCCAGACAATTATGGACACGGTTCTTAACTAAGAAAAATCAAATCGTCGACTGTCCGGATGCGGAGGCCCTCGTGGCCTTCAAACATAACATCCGCGACGAGTGGCTTGCCTGGCACCTGGGACAGGAAAAGCCGAAATCCATGGCAGCCCTCACATCACTCATGACCCGCTTCTGCGCGGGAGAGGACAGCTGGCTAGCCCGCAGCAACAACCTCAGCAAAAATTCTCGCAGTCCGGATATCAAGGACCGCAATGGCAGGTCGCGTCGCAACAAGAACAAACGCCGCATTAACGGCGAAAATAATGAGGATACGACAGTCAATGCCGGATTCAGAGGCTCTAAACCCGGTCAGCGGAAAAAGCCATTCAAAAGAACTACTCCGGGTCCATCCAATTTGGACCGAATACTCGATCGCTCGTGCCAGATACACGGCACCCCCAAAAAGCCAGCTAACCACACAAACAGGGACTCAGGGATATACGCAACCCACATACCCAAAAGGGAGCGAAAGCGTGCACTCAGGGATGTATACACGATGGAGCCAGTCGCCCCGAAGTTCAACCCATGGTCCTCCTGCCCGATCACTTTTGATCGAAGGGACCACACCACCAGCATCCGCCACGGCGGATTCGCCGCATTGGTTTTACACCCAATTGTCGATGGATTTCACCTCACCAGAGTCCTGATGGACGGTGGCAGCAGCCTGAACCTGCTTTATCAGGATACAATGTGCAAAATGCGCATAGACCCCTCAAGGATTAAACCCACAAAGACGACCTTTAAAGGCGTCATACCAGGTGTAGACGCCAATTGTACAGGCTCAGTTACACTAGAAGTGGTCTTCGGATCCCCGGATAACTTCCAAAGCGAGGAGTTAATCTTCGACATAGTTCCGTTCCGCAGCGGCTATCATGCTCTGCTCGGACGTACCGCGTTTGCAAAGTTCAACGCGGTGCCGCACTACGCATACCTCAAGCTCAAGATGCCAGGCCCTCGAGGAGTCATCACTGTCAACGGAAACACGGAACACTCTCTCTGAACGGAGGAACATACAGCGGCTCTCGTGGCAGAAGTACAGTGCAGCCTCTTAAGGCAATTCTCGAGTCCGGCCATTAAGCGACCGGACACGGCTAAACGCGCCCGGAGTAACCTACAACAAGACCACCTGGCACGTTCCAAGCACGTGTAGCAATGAGGCCCCAACCCCAGCCCCTGCAAAATTGCAAGACTGGTCCTTCGCGTACATCATTACGCTCTGGAGATACCATGGGCATAGGGGGAGGGGCACGACCACGATAGGCCCAGAATGTGGCTTAACCACACCAGGGGCTCTCAAGTGTGTCATTCTTTTTTTCTCTTTTCCTTTTTTTTACCCACTGGACTCCGTTCATCAGAGGCCCTGTACGGCAGTAGACCTGCCGAACTCACGATGCAACAGCCAGGGAAGGAAAGGCTACGATGAATATCCAGGTGGTCTCCATTACGAGCATTAGATCTGTTTTATACACCATTCCGCAGCCTACCCCTGGAGGGGGACATGTTTAATAGTCCCATCCCTTGCTTACCGCACTATTTGTATCATTCTGCATTCACGCCAGTATTTCTTGAATAAACAATGCAACAACTTTTTGCTTATAATTGCATTTCTTTCTTATACATATGCTCATTTATGACATGTTGCATCCATACACTTTGGTACGGCTAAATACACCAGGGGCTTATGTTTCCCGCATCATGGTGTGATAAGTCCGAACACTTTCACAAGTGCGGCACCCCGAACTTATAGCATTATATGCATCGGCTCCGAATCATGTCTTGGGTCAATAGTTGGGTTTGCCCGGCTCCCATGTTTTGGTACCTTACGTTCCGTTGTATCGTCTAAGGTAGCACTGGGAGAACCACTGCGATTGCACCCCAGTTGAGCTGGGCGAGCGCCTCAGTGGAGAAAGCTAAAACTGACCGTCATGATGAGGCGAGAGCCGGTCGCTGTTCGAGAGGGTTTTTTAGAGTCCCTAAAGACTTATGCCGCTTAGAGCGAGGAACCGGCTTTGTCCGGCACAGGCGTGGATAGCGCCCCAAATTCGGCCTTCCGAACACTAGGGGCTTCGCCGAAATTTAAAATTATAGAATTCTATGGCTAAGTGAGAGTGTTCAAGCATTATAAGTCCGGTTTCCTCGTTCGTTGTGTTGAGCGCCTCCCTAGATGGACCCGAAAATGGGAACAAGAGTGCTCAAATTTATCCCGAACACCCCATCACTCGTGGCATGGGGGCTGAAGCCGACGACTTGCCATCTCTCAGATTTGATAAACGGCCGCACAGAAGGTAATATTTTAAATTAACAAGCGTTGCTTAGCGCATATGAACAAAGTTTTTAGCGCATAGGATAACAAAATGCGAGTCTACTCAAATATTACATCTTTGGAGCACTCACCCGCAATAATGCGGGCACCCTTCAGGACACTCTTATAATACATTTCGGGCATGCGATACTCCTTGCCCGGCGGTGGCGCGTTTGTCACAAGCTTCTCAGCATCCATCTTGCCCCATTGCACCTTCGTGCGGGCAAGGGCCCAACGGGCACCTTCAATACAGGCGGAGTGCTTGATGACTTCAACCCATGGACACGCATCCACCAGCCGCCGCACCAAGCCGAAGTAGCTCCCAGGCATGGCCTCCTTGGGCCACAGCCGAAGTATGAGGCCCTTCATGGCCTGTTCAGCCACCTTGTGGAGCTCGACCAGCTGCTTCAGCTGGTCGCTAAGGGGCACCGGATGTCTGGCCTTAGCATACTGAGACCAGAAGACCTTCTCCGTCGAGCTCCCCTCCTTGGCCCTATAGAAAGCGGCAGCATCGGACACACTGCAGGGCAGATCTACGAACGCTCCTGGAGAGCTCCGAATTCGGGTAAGTGATAGGTAATTCACACTCACATGCTTGCTTTGCATGAAAAATGCCTTACCCACCGCTATTTTCTTCAACGCCTCGATTTCCTGGAGGGCCTTGTAGGCTTCAGCCTTAGCGGCTTTGGCACTCTCAAGAGCCGATGCAAGCTCAGACTCTCGAGTCTTCGAGTCGCGCTCCAAACTCTCATGTTTTTCCACGAGAGCCTGGAGCTCTTGCTGTACCTCCGCCACCCGCACCTCCTGCTTCTCTCGCTCGGTGCCCTCTGCGGCCGCATTATGTTCGTCCACGGACACCGCCTCCTTCAGGGTCGCCACCTCGTTCATGGCCCCTGCAATACCCACGTTATCCTTGTCATTCTTCTTGCAACCAAATCCTTTTCTGTAAGGTACAATTTTAATAAGGTGTTACTCACCTTCCTTGTCCTCGAGCTGCTTCTTGGCACGGCCGAGCTCGTTCTCGGACCGCTCGAGGCTTTGCTTCAAAGTATTAACCTCCACAGTCAGTGCGGCAGAGGTCAGCAGCACAGCCTGCAATCCCATATTGACATACTTTTTATGACTCATGCGTATATCTTTTTAGATCCTCAGTCTAGCTTTTCTTTCCGAACACCGAACCGAGCATCAGGGGCTACTGTCTATGCGGTACTATTTTACATATATCAAAATTCTTACCTCAAAGCCTGTTAAAAGGCTGCTGCGGGCTTCGGTCAGCCCGCTCTTGGCGAGCTGAACCTTCTGAATCACCGCACTCATGACGGTGCGGTGTTCCTCTTCGATGGAAGCGCCGTTGAGCGCCTCCGGCTATCCGGCGCCTCCGGTTGGACGGAGGCCACCGGCGTCACGGTCTTGCCCTTCTTACGAAGGGGCCGCCCGCCGGACTCCGGAGCCACTACAGGTTCCAGTGCGGAGTCTGGTGCAAAGTCCTGGAGGTTGCCCTGCGGCACCTCCGGGGCCTCCTCCTCCTGGCGGGTCCCTTCCCGGGATCCCACATCGGCATCGTCCGCATCACAGGGGGTGGAGGCGGTCGGAAGGGAATCCATATCCGACGCACCCAAGGACCCGCTCGACGAAGCGGGAAGATCATCCTTGGGCGGACTGCAGGGTTGTATGCGGCATTAGAAAGACACCATGTGGCGAAAAGAAAAACCATGAAGTTATTCAGGAGCCCGTATACTTACGATCTCGCCAGGGGCTTGGACCTTGAAGGCCAGTCCTCGTCGTCGTCGCCGGCGTTGGCAGAGCAGTCCGGGGGAAGAGTCCTTCCCTTCTTGGACCCTTCGGCCTCCCTCATTGGGGAGGCCTTCCTTTTCTTCCCTACCCCCACTGGGGGAGAGGCCTCTTTCTTCTCCTCCTCGCCTTCGTGGGAGGAGTCCGCCTCGGAGTCATCGGGCGATGAGTCCGATGACACGTGAAAACGGGAACTCTTTCGAGTGCCCGTGGCCTTCTTCTTGGCCTTCTTCTCCGGCATCACGTGGGGTGCTGGAACCAGCAGCCCCGTTAAGCGGGCGTCCGCTGGGTCTTCTGGCAAAGGGGCCGGACAGTTAGTACGCTCGGCCTTCTTCAGCCAGTCCTGTCAAAGGAGAGGGAGTTTAGATCCCGCATAGAGTCAAACTATGGAAAACAAGTGTCCCGTAAAGGGTAAAATCGCTTACCTCGCTAGCCAGACACAGCGAGCTGAATCCGCAATCTTCGGTAGCGGATGCGGGAGCCTCGGCGCCCTTAAACAGCACCCTCCAGGCCTCTTCGTACGTAGTGTCGAAGAGCCTGCTCAAAGTCTGGTGCTGTGCCGAATCAAACTCCCACATATTGAAGTCCCGTTGTTGGCACGGGAGAATCCGGCGGATGAGCATGCCCTGGACTACGTTGACAAGCTTGAGCTTCTTGTTCACTAGCTTTTGGACGTAGGCTTGGAGTCCAGTCAGCTCCTCCGAATCACCCCATGTCAGGCCACTCTCTTTCCAGGAGGTGAGCCATATGGGGATGCCAGATCCGAATTCGGGGGCCGCTGCCCATTTAGGGTCACGCGGCTCGGTGATGTAGAACCACCCAGATTGCCACCCCTTAATGGTTTCCATGAAGGTGCCCTCGAGCCAAGTAACGTTGGGCATCTTGCCCACCATGGCGCCTCCGGACTCCGCTTGGCTGCCCTTCACAACCTTCGGCTTGACACTGAAGGTCTTGAGCCACAAGCCAAAGTGGGGCTGGATGCAGAGGAAGGCCTCACACACGACGATAAACGTCGAGATGTTAAGGATGAAATTCGGGGCCGGATCATGGAAATCCAGGCCGTAGTAGAACATGAGCCCCCGGACAAGGGGATGGAGTGGGAAGCCCAGTCCGCGGAGGAAATGGGAAAGGAATACTGCCCTCTCATGGGGCCCGGGGGTGGGGATGAGCTGCCCCTCGTCGGGGAGCCGGTGCGCGATGTCGCTGGACAGATATTCGGCGCTGCACAGCTTCTTGATGTGCTCCTCCATAACGGAGGAGGCCATCCACTTGCCTCCCGCTCCGGACATAGTTGGAGAAGTTTGAGGTGAGATGTGTGGACTTGGGCGCTGGAGCTCGAGTTCACGGAGATGGATGAGCAAAGGAGGAAGAAGGCGTAGGTAAAAGGGTGGATCTTTATCCCCTTATATGGGCGGACGAAACCATGCGTCCCCACTGGCCTGATAAAACTCGCTTATCTCCCAAGCACCGCAATCAATGGCGCGGTTGGCTTACCCACGTCCGTATTGATGGGAATCCCGGTATAAGGGGAACACGATCTCTACTTCGACAAGACATGCCAAGGAAACTGCTTCGCTAAACGCGCTGAGGTGGTACAATAAAAACAATTCGAGTAAGGGCTTGGTTGTGGTGTGACGTCACGCCACAAATACGTCAGCAGATTCAATTTGTGTAAATATTATTCTCTCTACGGTGGTATGTCGAATTTATTTTGCAGAGCCGGACACTATCCTGGTGTTCACAATCTTCTATAAATTATTCGGAGGAGGAACCCGCCTTGCAATGCCGAAGACAATATGCGCGCCGGACTTGTCGTCATTGAAGCCTGGTTCAGGGGCTACTGAGGGAGTCCTGGACTAGGGGGTGTCCGGATAGCCAAACTATCATCATCGGCCGGACTCCAAGACTATGAAGATACAAGATTGAAGACTTCCTCCCTTGTCCGGATGGGACTTTCCTTGGCGTGGAAGGCAAGCTTGGCGATACGGATATGTAGATCTCCTACCGTTGTAACCGACTCTGTGTAACCCTAGCCCTCTCCGGTGTCTATATAAACCGGATGGTTTTAGTCCATAGGACAAACAACAATCATACCATAGGCTAGCTTCTAGGGTTTAGCCTCCTTAATCTCGTGGTAGATCTACTCTTGTAATACCCACATCATCAATATCAATCAAGCAGGACGTAGGGTTTTACCTCCATCAAGAGGGCCCGAACCTGGGTAAAACATCGTGTCCCTTGTCTCCTGTTACCATCCGCCTAGACGCAAAGTTCGGGACCACCTACCCGAGATCCGCCGGTTTTGACACCAACAATAGCCCTCTCCGGTGTCTATATAAACTGGAGAGTTTTAGTCCATAGGACGAACAACAATCATACCATAGGCTAGCTTCTAGGGTTTAGCCACTCTGATCTCGTGGTAGATCTACTCTTGTACTACGCATATCATCAATATTAATCAAGCAGGAGTAGGGTTTTACCTCCATCGAGAGGGCCCGAACCTGGGTAAAAACATCATGTCACTTATCTCCTGTTACCATCCGCCTAGACGCACAGTTCGGGACCCCCTACCCGAGATCTGCCGGTTTTGAGACCGACATTGGTGCTTTAATTGAGAGTTCCTCTGTGTCATCGCCTTTAGGCCCGATGGCTTCTTCGCTCGTCGATCGCGATGCGGTCCGGGATGAGACTTTCCTCCCCGGACAGATCTTCGTATTCGGCGGCTTCGCACTGCGGGCTAACTCGTTTGGCCATCCGGAGCAGATCGAAAGCTACGCCCATGGCCATCAGGTCAGGTTTGGAAGCTTAAACTACATGGCTGACATCCGCAGGGACTTGATCTTTGACGGATTCGAGCCGCAACCGGGCGCGCCGCACCGTCACGATGGGCATGATTTAGCTCTGCCGCCGGACAACGCCCAGAGCATCGCTCAGGTGTCTGCTCCGACCATTAGCTCGGAGCCCACTGCGCTAGTCGGGGATGGACGGTTGGACGCTGCCCCGGAAGCTGCAACCTCTACAGCGATAGAACCGGATACCAGCCTAGTCCTTCGCAAGGCCCGTGCCTCTAAGGTGTCGGACTCCTCTCCGGACTCCGTAAATCCCGCACATCTTCCAATTAAGCCCGATTGGGCTCCGGTCAAGTTCACCGCCACGGACGTCTTTTAGCACTCGCCTTTTGGCGATATCCTAAATTCATTAAAGTATCTCTCTTTGTCAGGAGAGCCCTGGCCGAACTACAGCCAACACGGTTGGGATGCGGACGACGAAGAAATTCGAAGCCCACCCACCACCCACTTCGTAGCCACTGTCGACGATTTAACCGACATGCTCGACTTTGACTCCGAAGACATCGACGGCATGGATGCCGATGAAGGAGACGATCAAGAACCAGCACCTATAGGGAACTAGAAAGCCACCTCGTCATATGACATATACATGGTGGACACCCCTAAAGCGGGGGATGGCGAGGAAAAACGGAGGATGATCCCTCCAAGAAGCAACCCAAGCGCCGACGTCAGCGGCGCTGCTCTAAGTCCCGCCAAAGCAAAAACGGCGATTCCGGCACCGGAGATAACAACACGCCGGACAACGCTGAAGACAACCCCCTCCAGCAGGATTCAGTGCAGGAGGACGAAGGAGCCAGCCCTCATGAGAGAGCGGCCGACAGAGAGGTTGAGGACGACAATTATATGCCTCCCTCCGAAGACGAGGCAAGCCTCGACGACGACGAATTCGTCGTGCCAGAGGATCCCATCGAACAAGAGCGTTTCAAACACAGGCTTGTGGCCACGACAAGCAGCCTCAAGAAGAAACAGCAGCAGCTTAGAGCTGACCAAGACTTGCTAGCCGATAGATGGACCGAAGTCCTGGCGGCCGAAGAGTATAAACTAGAATGCCCCTCCAAGAGCTACCCAAAGCGCAGGCTGCTACCCCAACTTGAGGAGGAAGTAACTAAACCTACATCACTAGCGTATGATGCGCCTGATCGGCCACCCCGTGGCCGCGATAGGGAGGCCTTCGGGCCCTCGACCCAAGCCGCACCCTGGCACCGCTCAAAACATACCAGAGTACGGGGAGACGCAACACACCTGCAAGACATCTTGGAGAATAAGGCAAGGCAAACAAGATCGATCTACGGATCGCATGGGCGCCCCGCTTCACATAACGCTAACCGTCACGCCGGACATAATAAGTACGGCCCGGCCAAATACAACAGACCAAGCTCATCCGTGTTGCGTCGTGATATAGCCCAGTACAGGGGCGCCGCACAACCACTATGCTTCACAGACGAAGTAATGGATCATAAAATCCCCGAGGGCTTCAAACCCGTAAACATCCAATCATACGATGGCACAACAGATCCTGCGGTATGGATCGAGGATTATCTCCTTCATATCCACATGGCCCGTGGTGATGATCTACACGCCATCAAATACCTCCCGCTCAAGCTTAAAGGACCAGCTCGACATTGGCTTAACAGCCTGCCAGCAGAGTCAATTAGTTGTTGGGAGGACCTGGAATCCGCATTCCTTGACAACTTCCAGGGCACTTATGTGCGACCACCAGACGCCGATGACCTAAGCCACATAATCCAGCAGCCAGAGGAATCAGCCAGACAATTCTGGACACGGTTCCTAACCAAGAAAAATCAAATAGTCGACTGTCCGGACGCTGAGGCCCTTGCAGCCTTTAGGCACAACATCCGAGACGAATGGCTTGCCCGGCACCTAGGACAGGAAAAGCCCAAATCTATGGCAGCCCTCACGACACTCATGACCCGCTTTTGTGCGGGATAAGACAGCTGGCTAGCTCGTAGCAATAACATAACCAAGAGCCCCGGCAATTCGGATACCAAGGACAACAACGGCAGGTCACGTCGCAACAAGCATAAGCGCCGCATTAACGGCGACAATACTGAAGATACGGCAGTCAATGCCGGATTCAGAGGCTCTAAACCCGGTCAGCGGAAGAAGCCATTCAAAAGAAACCCTCCGGGCCCATCCAGCTTAGACCGGATACTCGATCGCTCGTGCCAGATACACGGCACCCCCGAACAGCCAGCCAATCACACCAACAGGGATTGTTGGGTGTTCAAGCAGGCAGGCAAGTTAAGCGCCGAAACCAGAGACAAGGGGCTACATAGCGATGACGAGGAGGAGCCCCGGCCGCCGAACAACAAAGGACAGAAGGGATTTCCCCCGCAAGTTCGGACGGTGAACATGATATACGCAACCCACATCCCCAAAAGGGAGCGGAAGCATGCTCTCAAGGACGTCTATGCGTTGGAGCCAGTCGCCCCAAAGTTCAACCCATGGTCCTCCTGCCCGATCACCTTCGATCGAAGGGACCATCCCACCAGCATCCGTCACGGCGGATTCGCCGCATTGGTCCTAGACCCAATTATCGACGGATTTCACCTTACCAGAGTCCTAATGGACGGCGGCAGCAGCCTGAACCTGCTTTACCAGGACACAGTGCGAAAAATGGGCATCGATCCTTCAAGGATTAAACCCACAAAGACAACCTTCAAAGGCGTCATACCAGGTGTAGAGGCCAGCTGTACAGGCTCGGTTACACTCGAAGTGGTCTTCGGATCCCCGGATAACTTCCGGAGCGAAGAGTTAATCTTCGACATAGTCCCATTCCGCAGCGGCTATCACGCCCTGCTTGGACGAACCGCATTTGCAAAATTCAATGCGGTGCCGCACTACGCATATCTCAAGCTCAAGATGCCAGGACCTCGCGGAGTCATCACGGTAAACGGAAACACCGAACGCTCTCTCCGAACGGAGGAGCACACGGCGGCCCTGGCGGCGGAAGTACAGAGTAGCCTCTCAAGGCAGTTCTCCAATCCAGGCGTCAAACGTCCGGACAACGTCAAGCGAGCCCGAAGTAACCTACAACAAATCCGGCTGGCACGTTCCGAGCAAGCATAGCAGTGCGGCCCCAACCCCAGCCCCCGCCAAATGGCGATACTGGTACCACGCGTACATAATTACGCCTTAGAGATACCATGGGCATAAGGGGAGGGGCACAACTACGGCACGCCCAGAATGCGGCTCAACCGCACTAAGGGGCTCCCTATTTCGCCGTTTTCCTTTTACACACTTTCAGGACCCAACTATTCGGAAGGCCTGTCCGGCAATACACTCGCCGAACCCACGATGCAACAGCCAGGGAGAGAGCAAGCCACGTCAAACGTCCAGGTGGTCTCTATAACGAGTTTAATACCTGTTTTACTTACAATCCCGCAGCTTGCCCCTGGAGGGGAACATGTCAAATACTCCCATCCCTTGCTTATCGCACTTCTTGTATCGTTCTGCTTTCGCAGCAGCCCTTTTATAATAAACAATATATAGCTCTTATCTATTATTGTACTTATCTATTTTTTATATACAAATATGTTCAGTCATGACATTCTGCAACCGTACACTTTGGTACGGACAATACACCAGGGGCTTAAAACACCCCATAACATGGTGTGAGAAGACCGAACACTCTCATGAGTGCGGCACCCTGAACTTATAGCACTATATGCATCGGCTCCGAATCAAGTCTTTGGTCAATAGTTGGGTTTTCCCGGCTCCCATGTTTTGGTACCTTACGTTCCGCATTGTTGGCTAAGGTAGCGCTGGGAGAACTACTGCGATTGTGCCCCAGTTGAGCTGGGTTAACACCTCAGTAGAGAAAGCTAAAACTGACCGTCATGATAGTGCGAGAGACCGGTCGCTGTTCGCGAGGTTTTTTCGAGTCCTTAAAGACTTATGCCGCTTCGAGCGAGGAACCGGACTTATCCGGCCTAGGCGTGGATAGCGCCCCGAACTCGGTCTTCCGAATACTAGGGGCTTCACCGAAATTTAAAATTATAGAATTCTATGGCTAAGTGAGAGTGATAAAGCATTATAAGTCCGACGGCCTGGTTCGTTGTGCTGAACGCCTCCCTAGATGGACCCAAGAATGGGAACAAGAGCGCTCAGGTTTATCCCGAACACCCCAGCACTCGTGGCATGGGGGTCGAAGCCGACGACTTGCATCTCTCAGATTTGATAAACAGCCGCACAGAAGGTAATATTTTAAATTAACAAGCGTTGCTTAACGCATATGAACAAAGTTTCAGCGTACAGGATAACAAATGCGAGTCTACTCAAAAATTACATCTTTGGAGCACTCATCCGCTATACGGCGGGCACCCTTCAGAACGCCATTATAATACATCTCGGGCGTACGATACTCCTTGCCCGGCGGTGGCGCGTCCGTCAAAAGCTTCTCCGCGTCTAGCTTGCCCCAGTGCACCTTAGCACGGGCAAGGGCCCGAGGGGCACCTTCGATACAAATGGAGCGCTTGACGACCTCAATCCACGGACACGCGTCCACCAGCCGCCGCACCAGACCGAAGTAGCTCCCAGGCATGGCTTCTCCAGGCCACAGCCGAGCCATGAGGCCCTTCATGGCCTGTTCGGCCACCTTGTGGAGCTCGACCAGCTGCTTCAGCTGGTCGCTCAGGGGCACCGGATGTTCGGCCTCAGCATACTGAGACCAGAACACTTTTTCCGTCGAGCTCCCCTCTTCGGCTCGGTAGTATGCGGCGGCATCAGACACACTACGGGGCAGATCGGCGAACGCTCCTGGAGAGCTCCGGATTCGGGTAAGTAGCAGATAATTAACTTCTATATTCTTGCTTTGCATAAAGAATGCCTTACCCGCCGCTATCTTCTTCATCGCCTCGATCTCCTGAAGGGCCTTCTGGGCTTCGGCCTTAGCGGTCTTGGCACTCTCAAGAGCCAAGGCAAGCTCGGACTCTCGAGTCTTCGAGTCACGCTCCAAACTCTCGTGTTTTTCCATGAGAGCCTGGAGCTCTTGCCGCACCTCCGCCGCCCGCGCCTCCTGCTTCTCTCGCTCGGTGCGCTCCAAGGCCGCACTTTTTTCAGCCTTGGAGACTGCCTCCTTCAGGGTCGCCACCTCAGTCGTGGCTCCTGCAACATTTACGTTGGTCCTGTCTTATTTGCAACCAAGTATTTCTATATACATTTACAGGCGGTACTATGTACCCTCTTTATCCTCGAGCTGCTTCTTGGCACGGCCGATCTCGCTCTCGGACCGCTCGAGGCTTTCCTTCAATGCATTGACCTCCACAGTCAGTGCGGCAGAGGTTAGCAGCACAGCATGCATTCCCATATTGACACATTTCTATTAGACTCCTGGTATATCTTTTTAGATCCTCAGCTCGGCTTTTCTTTCCGAACGCCGAACTAAGCATCAGGGGCTACTGTCTATGTGGTAACATTTTTATATCTTTTTAACACATACCTCAAAGCCTGTTAACAGGCTTGTATAGGCTTCCGTCAGCCCGCTCTTGGCGGACTGAACCTTCTGGATCACCGCACTCATAATAGTGCCGTGTTCCTCGTTGATGGAGGCGCCGTTAAGCACCTCCAACAAATTGTCCGGCGCCTCCGGATGGACGGGGGTCGCCCGTGTCGTAGGCTTGCCCTTCTTATGAAGGCGCCGCCTGTCGGACTCTGGAACCATTGGTGGTTCCGGAGCAGTGTCCGGCCCGGGGCCGGACTTAGATCCCTCCGGGGCTTTACCCCCTTCGGGCCTGGAGTCCGGGAGATCGCCTTGCAGCGCCTCCAGGACCACCTCCTCCTGGTTTAGTCCCCTTCGGGACCCCACCTCGGCGTCCTCCACAGGGAGCGGGGAGGAGGCCGTCGAAAGTGAAGCGCTATTCACATCCGACGAATTCAGGGAGCCGCTCGACGAATCGCCGAGCTGAGCTCTGGGCGGACTGCATAATTAAATTCGGCGTCAGAAGCTACCGAATAATAGAGGAGTGCAATAAGTCATTCGGGTAGCTGGACACTTACGATTTTGCCAGGGGCTTGACCCTGGATGGCCATTCCCCCCCCGCCGTCTTCGGCATCGGAGGCGTAGTCCGGCAGAAGGGTCTTCCCCTTCTTGGACCCTCCGGCTTCCCCAGTTGGGGCGGCCTTTCTTTTCTTTCCTCCCCCCGTTGGAGGGGGAGAGGCATCTTCTTCTTCTTCCTCCTTCTCGTCTTCGGAGGCGGAGGGTGCGTCGGGGTTGTCGGGCGAATCCGACACCGCCAGGCGCCGGGAACTCTTTCGGGTCCCCGTGGCCTTATTCTTGGCCTTCTTTTCCGGCACCACGTGGGGTGCTGGAACCAGCAGCCCTGTCAATTGGGCGTCCGCTGGGTCTTCTGGTAGGGGAGCCGGACAGATAACTTGCCCGGACTTCTTCAGCCAGTACTGTCAAAGGTAGGGGACTTTATATCCCGCATAGAGTCAAACTATGAAAGACAAAAAGTCCCGTAAAGGGTAGAATAGCTTACCTCGTTGGCCTGGCGCCGCGAGCTGAATCCGCGATCCTCGGTACCGGACGCAGGGGCTTTGGCACCCTTGAACAGCACCTTCCAGGCATCTTCATACATGGTGTCGAAGAGCCCGCTCAAGGTTGGGTGGTGCGCCGGATCGAACTCCCACAATTTGAAGGCCCGTTGTTGGCATGGGAGGACCCGGAAGATAAGCATGACCTGGACTACGTTGACGAGCTTCAGGTTCTTGCTCACCAGCTTTTTGACGCAGATTTGGAGTCCGGTCAGCTCTTCCGAATCTCCCCACGTTAGACCCGTCTCTTTCTAGGAGGTGAGCCGTGTGGGAAAACCAGATCGGAATTCGGGGGCCGCTTCCCATTTGGGGTCGCGTGGCTCGGTGATGTAGAACCACCCCGATTGCCATCCTTTTATCGTCTCCACGAAGGAGCCCTCGAGCCATAGGACGTTTGCCATCCGGCCCACCATGGCACCTCCGCACTCTGCTTGGCGGCCGCTCACCACTTTCGGCTTGACATTAAAAGTCTTCAGCCATAAGCCGAAGTGGGGCTGGATGCAGAGAAAGGCCTCGCACACGATGATGAACGCCGAGATGTTGAGGATAAAGTTCGGGGCCAGATCGTGGAAGTCCAGGCCGTAGTAGAACATGAGCCCCCGGACGAACGGGTGAAGGGGAAAACCCAGTCCGCGGAGGAAGTGGGGAAGAAAAACAACCCTCTCATGGGGCCTGGGGGTGGGGATGAGCTGCCCCACATCTAGAAGCCGGTGCGCGATGTCGTCAGACAAGTATCCGGCCTTCCTCAGCTTTTTGATTTGCCCCTCCGTGACGGAGGAGGCCATCCATCTACCTCCCGCTCTGGACATGGTCGGAGAAGGTTGAGGTAGGAAGTGCGGGCTTGGGCGTTGGATCTCGAGCGCGCAGGGACGGATAAGCAAAGGAGGAAGAAGGCGTGAATGGAAAGGGCGGATTCTTATCCCCTTATATGGGCGGCCAAAACTACGAGCCCCCACCGGCCTAATAAAACTCGCTTATCTCCCAAGCGTTGCGGTTAATGGCGCGATTGGGTTACCCACGCCCGTATTGATGAGAATCCCGGAATAAGGGGACACGATCTCTGCTTTGACAAGACGTGCCAAGGAAACCGCCTCGCTAAACGCGCTGAGGTGGGACAGTAAAATGAACAAAAGCCTGGCCGTGGCATGATGTCACGCTGCGGAATACGTCAGCAGATCCGATTGATGCAAATGTTATTCTCTCTACGATGGAATGTGGAACTTATTTTGCAGAGCCGGACACTACCCTGGTGTTCAACATCTTCTATGGAATATTCGGAGGAGGAACCCGCCTTGCAATGCCGAAGACAACTTGCGCGCCGGACTCGTCGTCATTGAAGCCTGGTTCAGGGGCTACTGAGGGAGTCCTGGATTAGGGGGTGTCCGGATGGCCGGACTAAGACCTTTGGCCGGACTCCCGGACTATGAAGATACAAGATTGAAGACTCCGTCCCGTGTCCGGATGGGACTTTCCTTGGCGTGGAAGGCAAGCTTGGGGATACGATATGAAGATCTCCTCCCATTGTAACCGACTCTATGTAACCCTAGCGCTCTCCGGTGTCTATATAAACCGGAGAGTTTTAGTCCATAGGACGAACAACAATCATACCATAGGCTAGCTTCTAGGGTTTAGCCACTCTGATCTCGTGGTAGATCTACTCTTGTACTACCCATATCATCAATATTAATCAAGCAGGAGTAGGGTTTTACCTCCATCGAGAGGGCCCGAACCTGGGTAAAAACATCGTGTCCCTTGTCTCCTATTACCATCCACCTAGATGCACAGTTCGGGACCCCCCACCCGAGATCCGCTGGTTTTGACACCGACAAAAGCCATCCCTACAAAATGTGGCGTGCGCCCCGTCATCTCGCGCACGGACAACGACGCTCGCCAGGCTTTGAGTGCCAGAGCGATGTGGATCTCTGCGGGCCTGCGCCTCGGCTTCCATCCGCGACCACCCAGCTACTTGCCCGCACTGGTACGGGTTGTCCGGCTCCGGATGAACCGATCACCGTCGTCGTCTTCTTCTTGGGAGCCATGGCAATGAAGAACTGCTAAACTAACTGCTAAACCGGATTTTCACAGCTGCGCCCCCTGCCTGGCGCGCCAAAGATGTCGGTGGAAAACGACACCTATGGGATCACTAGAATCCTTATTACGGTCGGCGGGCGCGAGGTTGTGGAAAGAGCGGGTCTAGGAGTGGGCACAAAGATCGTTTACCCAGGTTCGGGCCGCAAGGATGCATAATACCCTAGTCCTGCTTTGGTGTATATTTGAGTGTTCTTGAGTTCTTGCACTAGCTACGACGCGTGACTTGTCCAAAAGATCCGGATCCCCCCTCAGTATGCCTTGGGCCTCCTTTTATAGTTCAAAGGGAACGCCATAGTGGCACACAGGAGGTGGAAACAATATACACTGTATAAGCTTATCGCCTGACATCACAGGATAAACCACATTAAATGCGCTACTAAGGTGTCCTCTTGCTTTATCGGGGGCGGCAACGAATCCAGTCCCATCCGTCGCCGCTTCGCCTTGCTTTGACACGCGTCCAGGCCAACAAGGCATGCAACGCCATGTAAGCTGGCAGGCTGCTGAGCTGGTGTGGTGGCAGGGTCTTCACGAAGATCTGCATGCCACCACGCAGGTGCTTGACTGATTGGCCTAGGATCCACGTACTGCCATGTGGGTACTTGCCTAGTTAGTGGGTCGGTCGCTGAGCTGGGTCGGTGACGGGGTGGCAAAGCATTGCTGCGGTCTAGCTAATATTCTCGGCAAGGGTCTTGCCAGGGCTTTGCGAGCGCCCTCGACAGGAGCCTTGCCGGGTCCTCATGGGTATCTTCGGCAGGAGCCTTGTCGGGGCCTCGTGGGCATCCTCGGCAAGGAGCCTCGCTGTTGTTTTGTCTTTTGGTTCCTATCTAGGCCCCGCAGCCCCTTTGTCTTCACAAAGATCTGCATGCCACTATGCAGGCCCCCTCCCGAGCTTTGGTTCCAATGTTGTCGATGGTGTCGGAACTCTCAAGCTCAAGGGTGGTGGCTTTCCTGGCGTTGGGTAAGTTGTCCCGGCGATGCTCTTGCCGGGGCTACGTAGGCTGCCCCGGCAAGGGTCTTGCCGAGGGAAGCCCATCTCGTCGCTTTACCTTTTGCGCCCCTGGTTTGGGCGCCGCTTCAGTAGTCTTGTACTTTTGCTTCCTTCCTCTGCCCCTCTAAGCATGGCCATAGGTGCGACTCTGAGTAAAGGGGTACAAAGAGGGCCCCTACTTTTTGTACACCGACATCTGTAATTTGTACCCCATCCACAATCAATACAAACCAAGAAGGACGTAGGATTTGACCTCTTAGAGAGGGCCCGAACTTGGGTAAAACGGTGTCCTCTCTACTTCCTGATCACCATCATGCCAAGATCACCACTCAGGACCATTTTAGCACCAATACTGTCAACGTCCTGGGAACGGGGGTACCCAGATCTGCCTACCTGCGGCCCATGGCATGGCTCCCTCGTCAGCTTGGTATGGCCCAGCAGCAGGACATACAAGGCAAGACCCTCACGGAGGCCCTGGCCTCGCAAGGTGGGCAACATCAATACCTCCAGAGGAGCGGCCTCCCCCAGGTGCATCCCGAGGAGCAGAGATTTCTGTGCGGGTACCCAGCGTCATGAGGCTAGGATGATGTGAGCTATGACGACCATGGCCAGGCGGGCGCCATCAGGCACAGAGGAGGCAGTTTCCCTTTCGGAGCTAAGGGAGCAAGTACGAGTGCGGGTTTCCGAGGAATGCCCCAAAGTTTCATTCCGGTGCTACAAGACTAGGACCGCGAGCTCGGCGGGATGGATGTCATCACCAAGCCCACCGCCGCATCACAACTAGAATCTTTGTAGGTGAAGACCACCTTTCATCAGGATTAGATGTACTTCTTGTCCCCTTTCAAATTGGGCATTGTGGAATCCCTTCCCGCCTAAATTTTGAGGGAAGAGGACCGAGGCCACTATAAATATAGGTTAGCCACCACCGTTGAGGGGGCGGGATGAGCTCCTTTCCAAACAAACCACCATAGCCCTCGTGAGGCTGTTCATCCACTGTACTAGCTCATCCTTAGCCCCCTCGTGAGGCCGATCCACCAAAAGCAGGAGTAGGGTCTTACACCGCAAGGTGGCACGAACCTGGGTTAACTGCCGTGTTCATCTTCTTCCCCGCTTGCGTGCATTCGACGTAGCTTGGTTGTAGGGCGGCGAGTAGAGACTTGAGGGGTTGAGATCTTCACACACACCCCAAAGTTTGAACCTTATTGGGTCTGTGGAGCCCTGAATCTGTCATTTGGCGCGCCATGTAGGGGGCGTGTCGAAGCTCCATTTTTCACCAACCACTCCCCGTCCTTGCTCTGCCCCACCTATGGCCAGAGCTCGCCGAGATCGTGTTGAGCGTTGGGCCGCTCGCGCCACCTAGGTGGCACCCCTCGGTCGTAATATCCCCCGCCACCCTGTGTGCTTCGCGAGCAGTGCCGCTGCACACGCGAATGGTCGTCGATGGCAGAACTTTCCATTGCCGCCCTCCACATGGGATGGTTGTTGCACCACCGCACTCCCCTTCATCCCCACTATGGCGTCCTCTCGTGCTCACTATGGGCCTACTAACACACGGGCCGCGCTCCTCGTGGCATGGGAGCTGTTGCACTACTGCCCCACCAATGGTAACTACAACGCTTGGATTGACTGGGTTGCCGAACTGCTCGACGCTGCTTGCGGGGGCTTGGAGCCCCTCGCTTCCTGCAAAAATTGTGGCCCCCGCCCTGGTTCAGCGCTTGCCCATGCTGTGTCAGCTATCCTTCAAGGTAGGAGGGTTGGACTTCCCCTCCATGTCAAGAGGCGCGGCATCGGTTGGGGCAGACCGCCGCCACGGGTCACCCCGTGGACGGTATGGCCCGGTGGTGGCATTGACAGTCGACGAGGCGGAAGAGCCAGGGGCTAACTTCAAGGCGACGACCACTGCTGCCCCCATCCTGCCACCAGCGCTTGCCACATGGTGGAGGCAAGGCCCAGGCGCATCAGCCACAATGGCCCGGCCGTCAGGACCATCAAGATCTCGCGATGCCATGGCCCTTTAGGAGCTGACATGGTGCCCCCAGCCATTTCATTGACAATCATGGCCCTTGCTCACATCAGGTCCCTCCATAATATATTCCGCTAGCCTTGCAATGCAGGTAGACCGTGCTCAGGTGGCAATCACACAGTGCGATGGCCCGGTGGAGCGTGGCGGCGCAAAGCCTAAGGGGCCTCAGGGCCTCGGGGGGTCCGGGAACTCACGGCAGGGTTGGTGAGGCAAGCTATGGTCCAAACCACGGCCTGTCCCGCTTGCCCAGGGCCAGGTGCATCTCCCCGTGAGCTTGGGTGCCCCGGCGAGGCATGCCGGGACACTGTGTGGGGGGGCGACCTCGCGCTTGGCAAGAGAGCCTGGCGCCAGACCCCTTCTGTGCCACGAGTCGTGGTGCTGCCATGGCGGTGGCGTCCGCCTCCGGTCCCCTAAGGACCAGCGACCCCGCCCGAGAATGGGTCCTCCCCATGAGGGGCGCCCGTGGGCTTCCGCCCACGCGGGAGGGCTCGTTCGGGGCTGACTACGCCCTAAGCCTCATGCCTCATGCCTGGGGGCGAGGGATGGGGGCCCCATTTTGGGGGAAAGAAGCCCCCTGCGTCTCCCCAGATCCTACCCGTGATACTCTCACGTAATAATGAGTGGGGATGTACATGCCCCGGAGTCTCCCGGTGCACCGCTCCTCAGCCCCGCGGGGGCTCCCTCCCACGCCCAAGTGGAAGCCCCCTGCTCCGTGCTGGCGGATGACACGGTCAATTAATGACTATGATCACGCCTACTAGAGGCCCCATGCTCTATGCTGGTGGGAAGACTACAAGACTAGTGTAGGTGCCAGACGCGGCTGTTTTGTTGCTTGTTCTTGTAACCGAATTTGTCATTTCTTGCAATGAAGTTTGAAGTTCTCGTGTCTTTATTCGAAAAGGGGTGGGAATTTTTTCTCCTTGCAGTGTTTTCTTTCTTGAATCCCATTTTTCATGGCTGTGGTGGCTAACCTTTGCTCCCTCCTTTGCGTCCCGCGAGCAGGGGCTGGGCCACGGTGCGTATGCTCGAGCCAGCGTAGACCACGCTAGCAGCAAACCCACTCATGCGTGCACCTCAACAAGGCCTTGGCGTCCTATTCTCGCGTGACACTCTCGAGTCAGCCGATGGGCATATGCTGCTCTCATCTCTGGGATCAGGAGTGCCCATCTCTTGACCTTGCCAGACATCGCTCCCCAGCATGCCGATGACGATTCATCCCTACTCAGGGGTTCTCGACGTATAAAAAGCAAAGAGAAGGCAGCATAAGGGACTAAATCGTTACTTGATACATCGATACACCATAAAGGAATTTCCTCCAAAATACTCTCATATTCCCGCGGGGTCATATCCAAAGTCCTAGGAAAATGGAAAAGATGGCCTAGGGAGATGCACCATCACCATCGCGGTCGCCATTGTCATCATTGTTAGCTCCATGCCCCTTGATCGCAGGTGGACCCTCATCTCCGGTAGAGGTAAACTCCACCATCAGGTCATCCACGTGATCCTCTACCCAGTCCGCTAGTGCGCCCTGAATCACCTCGGGCATGGGGGTTGTCATAGCCTCGAAGTCAAAGTCGAGAATGGAGCAAAGAAGGTTGTTGAAGATGCACGAGGACGCACGCGCAAGGAGGTTCTGGCTCTTCTCTTCGACGAGCCGGCGCATCTTCTCAGTCCCACCTTCAAGACGTTCCATAATCCTGGTGAAGAAACAGAGGTAGTCGGCGTCATTCTTGATAACCCACAAGTATAGGGGATCATTTGTAGCCTTTCTCGATAAATAAGAGTGTCGAACCCAACAAGGAGCTAAATGTAGAACAACTCTACGCACACTTAACATTCGGTTTACCTAGAACAAGTATGAAACTAGAAGTACTTTGTAGGTGTGATAGGATAGGTTTGCAAGATAATAAAGAACACGTAAATAAAAGCTAGGGGCTGTTGAGATAAAGAAACAACTAAGTTAGTTTTAGTACAGAGCTTTTTGTCACAAGAAAGTTATTTGTCCCTAGGCAATCGATAACTAGATCGATAATCACTATTGCAACTTTATATGAGGGAGAGGCATAAGCTAACATAATTTCAATTCTGGGATCATATGCACTTATGATTGGAACTCTAGCAAGCATCCACAACTACTAAAGATCACTAAGGTAAAACCCAACCATAGCATTATAAGGTATCAAGTCCTCTTTATTCCCATACGCCATAACCCACTTATCCGTGTTTGTGTTTCTCTCACTCATGCAATACAGGCAAATCATGGACATATTGCAAACCCTACAGCGGGGATCCCTCACGCTTGTGTGACACAGAGAGAACCATAGGACAAAACCAATAATAAAAACATGCAACTCAAACCAATCATGATCATCAATCAACCTATAGGACAAAAGGATCTGCTCAAACATCATAGGATAGCCATACATCATTGGGAAATAATATATAGCATTGAGCACCATGTTCAAGTAGAGATTACAGCAGGGGAGAAGGGGTGTTACACTGCTGCATAGAGGCGGAGAGAATTGGTGATGATGGCAGTGAGGTTGTTGGTGTAGATCCCCGTCACGATGATGGCCCGGGCGGCGTTCCGGTGCCACCGGAAGAGAGGGTGGAGAGCCCCCTCCTCCTCCTTTTTCTTCTTCTTCTTCTTCCCTGACCTCCCCCCTAGATGGGAGAAGGGTTTCCCCTCTGGTCCATGGCCTCCATGGCGGTGGAGGGGCGAGAGTCCCTCTGAGATTGGATCTCTCTCTCTGTTTCTTTCTGTTTCTGTGTTCCCAGATTCTGGCCTTTCACCGTTTATTAAATTCCCGGAGATCCGTAACTCCGATTGGGCTGAAATTTTAACACGGATTTTATCCGGATATTAGCTTTCTTGCAGCCGAAGAACGGCACCAACTGCCTTACAGGGTGGCCACAAGGTCCCAGGGCATGCCCTACCCCCTGGGGGGCTCCCCCTGCCTTGTGGCCCCCTCGGGCATCGTCTCGCATTGATTCTTTTTTCCCAAAAATCACATTTATTCCAAAAAAATCCCCATAAGTTTTTATCACGTTTGGACATTGTTTGATATGGATTTTTTGTGAAACAAAAAACATGCAGCAAATAGGAACTGGCACTGGGCACTGAATCAATATATTAGTCCTGAAAATAGTATAAAAAGTTGCCAAAAGTATATGAAAGTTGTAGAATATTGGCATGAAACAATAAAAAATTATAGATATGATGGAGACGCATCAATCATCGGCAACAAGCAGGCTGGAGATGTTCTTCTCACAGATGTTGCTCAGGGCCCAGTTGTCCCTCTGCTCAAGGGCCTGGAACATCTGGGAGCGCATGTGCTGCAGCCCCCGGGCTCAATTCGCCTTGTCTGAAGCTTTCTCCACAAGTGAAGTGGCATCATTCACCTGCTTATAGAGGAAAGATTGCTCGGCCTCGGCTGCAGCCTGGTCATCCATTACAGCTTTCTCGTGCCGTCTACCTCACCTTTCAGCTCATCATGTTGCTTGCAAAAGCGGGACTCCTGAAGCTTTAGCTTCTCATGGAAGTCTTGTTGGAAATATGCCCTAGAGGCAATAATAAATTGGTTATTATTATATTTCCTTGTTCATGATAATCGTTTATTGTCCATGCTATAATTGTATTGATAGGAAACTCAGATACATGTGTGGATATATAAACAACACCATGTCCCTAGTAAGCCTCTAGTTGACTAGCTCGTTGATCAATAGATGGTTACGGTTTCCTGACCATGGACATTGGATGTCGTTGATAACGGGATCACGTCATTAGGAGAATGATGTGATGGACAAGACCCAATCCTAAGCCTAGCACAAAGATCGTGTAGTTCGTATGCTAAAGCTTTTATAATGTCAAGTATCTTTTCCTTAGACCATGAGATTGTGCAACTCCCGGATACCGTAGGAATGCTTTGGGTGTACCAAACGTCACAACGTAACTGGGTGGCTATAAAGGTGCATTACAGGTATCTCCGAAAGTGTCTGTTGGGTTGGCACGAATCGAGACTGGGATTTGTCACTCCGTGTAAACGGAGAGGTATCTCTGGGCCCACTCGGTAGGACATCATCATAATGTGCACAATGTGATCAAGGAGTTGATCACGGGATGATGTGTTACGGAACGAGTAAAGAGACTTGCCGGTAACGAGATTGAACAAGGTATCGGGATACCGACGATCGAATCTCGGGCAAGTACAATACCGCTAGACAAAGGGAATTGTATACGGGATCGATTGAGTCCTTGACATCGTGGTTCATCCGATGAGATCATCGTGGAACATGTGGGAGCCAACATGGGTATCCAGATCCCGCTGTTGGTTATTGACCGGAGAACGTCTCGGTCATGTCTGCATGTCTCCCGAACCCGTAGGGTCTACACACTTAAGGTTCGGTGACGCTAGGGTTATAAAGGAAGCTTGTATGTGGTTACCGAATGTTGTTCGGAGTCCCGGATGAGATCCCGGACGTCACGAGGAGTTCCGGAATGGTTCGGAGGTAAAGATTTATATATGGGAAGTCCTGTTTTGGTCACCGGAAAAGTTTTGGGCGATATCGGTAATGTACCGGGACCACCGGGAGGGTCCCGGGGGTCCACCAAGTTGGGCCACCTGCCCCAGAAGGCTGCATGGGCCAAGTGTGGGAGGGGACCAGCCCCTAGGTGGGCTGGTGCGCCCCCCACAAGGGGCCCAAGGCGCAAGGGAGAGTGGGAGGGGGCAAACCCTAGTCCAGATGGGCCTTAAGGCCCACCTAGTGGGCGCCTCCCCTCTCTCCCCTCTTGGCCGCCTCCCCAAGCCCCATCTAGGGCTGGCCGCACCCCTTGGCGGGGGGGGGGGGAACCCTAGATGGGGGCGCAGCCCTCTCCCTCCCCTATATATACTTGAGGTTTGGGGCTGCTATAGACACGAGAACCTCTACCTCTTGGTGCAACCCTACCTCTGTCCTTACTCCTCCTCTCCCGCGGTGCTTGGCGAAGCCCTGCAGGATTGCCACGCTCCTCCATCACCACCACGCCGTTGTGCTGCTGCTGGATGGAGTCTTCCTCAACCTCTTCCTCTCTCCTTGCTGGATCAAGGCGTGGGAGACGTCACCGGGTTGTACGTGTGTTGAACGCGGAGGTGCCGTCCGTTCGGCACTAGGATCTCCGGTGATTTGGATCATGACGAGTACGACTCCTTCAACCCCGTTCTCTTGAACGCTTCCGCTTAACGATCTACAAGGGTATGTAGATGCACTCTCCTTCCCCTCGTTGCTGGTCTCTCCATAGATAGATCTTGGTGACACGTAGGAAAATTTTGAATTTCTGCTACGTTCCCCAACAGTGGCATCATGAGCTAGGTCTATTGCGTAGATTCTTTGCACGAGTAGAACACAAAGTAGTTTTGGGCGTTGATTTTGTTCAATATGCTTACCGTTACTAGTCCAATCTTGTTTTGACGGTATTGTGGGATGAAGCGGCCCGGACCGACCTTACACGTACTCTTACGTGAGACAGGTTCCACCGACTGACATGCACTTGGTGCATAAGGTGGCTAGCGGGTGCCAGTCTCTCCCACTTTAGTCGGAACGGATTCGATGGAAAGGGTCCTTATGAAGGGTAAATAGCAATTGGCATATCACGTTGTGGTTTTGCGTAGGTAAGAAACGTTCTTGCTAGAAACCCATAGCAGCCACGTAAAACATGCAAACAACAATTAGAGGACGTCTAACTTGTTTTTGCAGGGTATGCTTTATGATGTGATATGGCCAAGAAGAATGTGATGAATGATATGTGATGTATGAGATTGATCATGTTCTTGTAATAGGATTCACGACTTGCATGTCGATGACTATGACAACCGGCAGGAGCCATAGGAGTTGTATTTATTTATTGTATGACCTGCGTGTCATTAAACAACGCCATGTAATTACTTTACTTTATTGCTAAACGGTAGCCATAGTAGTAGAAGTAATAAGTTGGCGAGGCAACTTCATGGAGACACGATGATGGAGATCATGGTGTCATGCTGGTGACGATGATGTTCATGGAGCCCCGAAGATGGAGATCAATGGAGCTATATGATATTGGCCATATCATGTCACTACTATATAATTGCATGTGATGTTTATTATGTTTATGCATCTTGTTTACTTAGAACGACGGTAGTAAATAAGATGATCCCTTACAACAATTTCAAGAAGTGTTCTCCCCTAACTGTGCACCGTTGCTACAGTTCGTCGCTTCGAAGCACCACGTGATGATCGGGTGTGATAGATCCTTACATTCACATACAACGGGTGTAAGACAGATTTACACATGCAATACACTTAGGGTTAACTTGACGAGCCTAGCATGTACAGACATGGCCTCGGAACACGGAGACCGAAAGGTCGAGCATGAGTCGTATAGTAGATACGATCAACATGAAGATGTTCACCGATGATGACTAGTCCGTCTCACGTGATGATCGGACACGGCCTAGTTGACTCGGATCATGTAATCACTTAGATGACTAGAGGGATGTCTATCTGAGTGGGAGTTCATAAGATGAACTTAATTATCTGAACATAGTCAAAAGGATTTTGCAAATTATGTCGTAGCTCGCGCTTTAGTTCTACTGTTTTAGATATGTTCCTAGAGAAAATAAAGTTGAAAGTAGCAATTATGCGGACAGTAGAAAGCTTATGTCCTTAATGCACTGCTCAGTGTGCCGAACCCCAAACGTCGTTTGTGGATGTTGCGAACATCGGACATACACGTTTTGATAACTACGTGATAGTTCAGTTAAACGGTTTAGAGTTGAGGCACTAAAGACGTTTTCGAAACATCGCGGAACATATGAGATGTTTCAAGGGCTGAAATTGGGATTTCAGGCTCGTGCCCACGTCAAGAGGTATGAGACCTCCGACGATTTTCTTAGCCTGCAAACTAAGGGAGAAAAGCTCAATCGTTGAGCTTCTGCTCAGATTGTCTGAGTGCAACAATCACTTGAATCGAGTGGGAGTTGATCTTCCAGATGAGATAGTGATGTTTCTCCAAAGTCATTACCACCAAGCTGCTAGAGCTTTGTGATGAACTATAACAAATCAGGGATAGATATGATGATCCTTGAGATATTCGTGATGTTTGACACCGCGAAAGTAGAAATCAAGAAGGAGCATCAATTGTTGATGGTTGGTGAAACCACTAGATTCAAGAAGGGCAAGGGAAAGAAGGGATACTTCCTGAAACGGCAAATCAGCTGCTGCACCAGTGAAGAAAACCGAGGTTGAACCCAAACCCGAGACTAAGTGCTTCTGTGATAAGGGGAACAACCACTGGAGCAGAATTACCCTAGATACTTGGTAGATAAGAAGGCTGGCAAAGTCGATAGAAGTATATTGGATATACATTATGTTAATGTGTACTTTACTAGTACTCCTAGTAGCACCAGGGTATTAAGATACCGGTTCAGTTGCTAAGTGTTAGTAACTCGAAATAAAAGAGCTACGGAATAAACGGAGACTAGCTAAAGGTGAGCTGTCGATATATGTTGGAAGTATTTCCAAGTTTGATGTGATCAAACATCGCACGCTCCCTCTACCATCAAGATTAGTATTAAACCTGAATAATTGTCATTTGGTGTTTGCGTTGAGCATAGACATGATTGGATTATGTCTATCGCAATACGGTTATTCATTTAAGGAGAATAATGGTTACTCTATTTATTTGAATAACACCTTCAATGGTCTTGCACCTAAAGGAATGGTTTATTGAATCTCGATCATAGTGATACACATTTTCATGCCAAAGGATATAAGATAGTAATGATACTACCACTTACTTGTGGCACTGCCATGTAAGTCATAATGGTATAAAATGCATGAAGAAGCTCCATGTTGATGGATCTTTGGACTCGCTCATTTTTGAAAAGTTTGAGACATGCGAACCATGTCTATTGGTGTATATGCATGAAGAAACTCCATGCAAATGGACCGTTTGAACTCACTTGATTTTGAATCACTTGAGACATGCAAATCATACCACATGGGCAAGATGACTGAAAGCCTCGCTTTAGTAAGACGGAACAAGATAGCAACTCGTTGGAAGTGACATATTTTGATGTGTGCAGTCCAATGAGTGCTGAGGCATGCAGTGAATATCGTTATGTTCTTACTTCACAGATGATTCGAGTAGATGTTAAGAATATTTTCTTGATGAAACACAAGTCTGAATTATTGAATGGTTCAAGTAATTTCAGAGTGAAGTAGAAGATCATTGTGACAAGAGGATAAAATGTCTATGATATGATCATAGAGATGAATATCTGAGTTACGAGTTTTGGCACGCAATTAAGACATTGTGGAAATTGTTTTACAATTAATACCGCCTGGAACACCATAGTGTGATGGTGTGTCCGAACATCATAGTTGCACCCTATTGGATATGGTGGGTACCATGATGTCTCTTATCGAATTACCACTATCGTTCATGGGTTAGGCATTAGAGACATCCGCACTCACTTTAATAGGGTACCACGTAATTCCATTGAGATGACACCGGTTTAGAGAAACCTATGCTGTCATTTCTAAAAGGTTTGGGGCTGCGACGCTTATGTGAAAAAGTTTCAGGTTGATAAGCTCGAACCCAAAGCGGATAAAATGCATCTTCATAGGACACCCAAAACAGTTGGGTATACCTCCTAATTCAGATCCGAAAGCAATATGAATTGTTTCTTGAATCGGGTCCTTTCTCGAGGAAAATTTTGTCTCGGAAAGTTGAGTGGGAGGATGGTGGAGACTTGATGAGGTTATTGAACCGTCACTTCAACTAGTGTGTAGCAGGGCACAGGAAGTTGTTCCTATGTCACCTACACCAATTGAAGTAGAAGCTTATGATAGTGATCATGAAACTTTGGATCAAGTCACTACCGTACCTCGTAGGGTGACAAGGATGCGTACTACTTCAGAGTGGTACGGTGATCCTGTCTTGAAGGTCATGTTGCTAGACAACAATGAACCTACGAGCTATGGGGAAGCGATGGTGGGCCCAAATTCCGACAAATGGTTAAGAAACCATGAAATCCGAGATAGGATCCATGTATCAGAACAAAGCATGGACTTTGGCAGACTTGCCCAATGATCGGCAAGCCATTTGATAAATGGATCTTTTAAGAAGACGGACGTGGATGGTAATGTCACCATCTATGAAGCTCGACTTGTGGCGAAGAGTTTTTCACAAATTCAAGGAGTTGACTACGATGAGATTTTCTCATCCGTAGCGATGCTTAAGTCTGTGGGATTCATGTTAGCATTAGCTGCATTTATGAAATCTGGCAGATGGATGTCAAAACGAGTTTCCTTACCAGTTTTCGTAAGGAAAGGTTGTATGTAATACAATCAGAAAGGTTTTGTTGATCCTAAGGATGCTGAAAGGTATGCTAGCTCTAGTGATCCTTCTAAGGACTGGAGTAAGCATCTCGGAGTTGTAATGTGCACTTTGATGAAATGATCAAAGATTTTGGGTTTATACAAAGTTCATGAGAAACTTGTATTTCCAAAGAAGTGAGTGGGAGCACTATAGAATTTCTGATGAATATATGTTGTCAACATATCATAGATCAGAGATGACGTAGATTTTGTAGAAAGCATATAGGGTTATTTGAAAGGTGTTTTTCAATAGAAAACCTGGATTAAGCTACTTGAACATTGAGCATCAAGATCTATAAGGATAGATCAAAATGCTTAATAATACTTTCAAATGAGCACATACCTTGACATGATCTTGAAGGTGTTCAAGATGGATCAGTCAAAGAAGAAGTTCTTGCCTGAGTTGTAAGGTACGAAGTTAAGACTTAAAGCTCGACCTCGGCAGAAAAGAGAGAAAGGACGAAGGTCGTCCCCTATGCTTTAGACGTAGGCTCTACAGTATGCTATGCTGTGTACCGCACCTGAAGTGTGCCTTGCCATGAGTCAGTCAAGGGGTACAAGAGTGATCCAAGAATAGATCACAGTACAGCGGTCAAAGTTATCCTTAGTAACTAGTGGACTAAGGGATTTTCTCGGTTATGGAGGTAATAAAGAGTTCGACGTAAAAAGTTACGATGATGCAAGCTTAACACCTATACGGATAGCTCTGAGTAGAGATACCGGATACGTATAATGGAGAAACAATTTAGAATAGCTCCAAGTAGAACAGTTATTTGGAATAGCTCCAAATAGAGTGTGGTAGCTGCATCTAGGAGATGACATAAAGATTTGTAAAGCACACACGGATCTGAAAGGTTCAGACCCGTTGACTAAAACCTCTCTCACAAGCAACATGATCAAACCCAGAACTCATTGAGTGTAAATCACATAGTGATGTGAACTAGATTATTGACTCTAGTAAACTCTTTGGATGTTCGTTACATGGCGATGTGACCTGTGAGTGTTAATCACATGGCGATGTGAACTAGATTATTGACTCTAGTGCAAGTGGGAGACTGTTGGAAATATGCCCTAGAGGCAATAATAAATTGGTTATTATTATATTTCCTTGTTCATGATAATCGTTTATTGTCCATGCTATAATTGTATTGATAGGAAACTCAGATACATGTGTGGATATATAGACAACACCATGTCCCTAGTAAGCCTCTAGTTGACTAGCTCGTTGATCAATAGATGGTTACGGTTTCCTGACCATGGACATTGGATGTCGTTGATAACGGGATCACGTCATTAGGAGAATGATGTGATGGACAAGACCCAATCCTAAGCCTAGCACAAAGATCGTGTAGTTCGTATGCTAAAGCTTTTCTAATGTCAAGTATCTTTTCCTTAGACCATGAGATTGTGCAACTCCCGGATACCGTAGGAATGCTTTGGGTGTACCAAACGTCACAACGTAACTGGGTGGCTATAAAGGTGCATTACAGGTATCTCCGAAAGTGTCTGTTGGGTTGGCACGAATCGAGACTGGGATTTGTCACTCCGTGTAAACGGAGAGGTATCTCTGGGCCCACTTGGTAGGACATCATCATAATGTGCACAATGTGATCAAGGAGTTGATCACGGGATGATGTGTTACGGAACGAGTAAAGAGACTTGCCGGTAACGAGATTGAACAAGGTATCGGGATACCGACGACCGAATCTCGGGCAAGTACAATACCGCTAGACAAAGGGAATTGTATACGGGATCGATTGAGTCCTTGACATCGTGGTTCATCCGATGAGATCATCCTGGAACATGTGGGAGCCAACATGGGTATCCAGATCCCGCTGTTGGTTATTGACCGGAGAACGTCTCGGTCATGTCTGCATGTCTCCCGAACCCGTAGGGTCTACACACTTAAGGTTTGGTGACGCTAGGGTTATAAAGGAAGCTTGTATGTGGTTACCGAATGTCGTTCGGAGTCCCGGATGAGATCCCGGATGTCACAAGGAGTTCCGGAATGGTTCGGAGGTAAAGATTTATATATGGGAAGTCCTGTTTTGGTCACCGGAAAAGTTTCGGGCGATATCGGTAATGTACCGGGACCACCGGTAGGGTCCCGGGGGTCCACCAAGTGGGGCCACCTGCCCCAGAAGGCTGCGTGGGCCAAGTGTGGGAGGGGACCAGCCCCTAGGTGGGCTGGTGCGCCCCCCACAAGGGGCCCAAGGCGCAAGGGAGAGTGGGAGGGGGCAAACCCTAGTCCAGATGGGCCTTAAGGCCCACCTAGTGGGCGCCTCCCCTCTCTCCCCTCTTGGCCGCCTCCCCAAGCCCCATCTAGGGCTGGCCGCACCCCTTGGGGAGGGGGAAACCCTAGATGGGGGCGCAGCCCTCTCCCTCCCCTATATATACTTGAGGTTTGGGGCTGCTATAGACACGAGAACCTCTCCCTCTTGGTGCAGCCCTACCTCTCTCCTTACTCCTCCTCTCCCGCGGTGCTTGGCGAAGCCCTGCAGGATTGCCACGCTCCTCCATCACCACCACGCCATTGTGCTGCTGCTGGATGGAGTCTTCCTCAACCTCTTCCTCTCTCCTTGCTGGATCAAGGCGTGGGAGACGTCACCGGGCTGTACGTGTGTTGAACGCGGAGGTGCCGTCCGTTCGGCACTAGGATCTCCGGTGATTTGGATCACGACGAGTACGACTCCTTCAACCCCGTTCTCTTGAACGCTTCCGCTTAACGATCTACAAGGGTATGTAGATGCACTCTCCTTCCCCTCGTTGCTGGTCTCTCCATAGATAGATCTTGGTGACACGTAGGAAAATTTTGAATTTCTGCTACGTTCCCCAACAAGTCTCTGGCAAGGACCCTGTGGACCCCCGCTACCTTCTCATCGACTTCTTCCTGAGTAGCCACCTCCCGAGAGGTAAGGGAGTCCTCGGCGGCAGCCACTTGGCGCTCCATCACCTCCAGCCGCTCATGCTCCAGGCTTTGCTCCATTGCCTCTAGCGCTAGCGCGTCTTCGAGCGTGCAGAGCCCCGCTTCTCCCGAGGGAGGCCCACCTATTGGGGCAGCAAGTGTGGCCTTGCGTGCCTGGACTTGTCGCTCGAGAGTAGCGTTGGAGGCTAGGAGCTCCTTCTTGCGCTCCTCCGCGGCCTCACGCTGGAGGTCCATGAGCCGGGCTTCCTGGAGGGCACGGTCGCGTGCCTCCTTTGCCGCGACAAGGGACTCCACGGCCTCTGTGCTAGCATTCTTGCGCTGCAGGCACCCGAAGTTGATGGCGACCTCGAGCTAGCGCCACTCACACGCCATGTGCACATGCTCTGCCTCAAGGCGCATGTCGACGATGCCGAGCTCTACTCTAAAGCATCCTAGTGTGTTCGCTGCATCCTGAAGAAGGCCGTGCCGAATGGCCCTGCACCCGCGCATGAGCTCCCAACACCTGGCCGGGGCTTTCGTCTACACCCCAGTCGGCACGAGAGGCCCGTGAATATTCCCCCATCTTCATCAGGGGAACGGGGCCTGGGGATCCACCGCCCGGTCCTCCGGCCAAAGGAAGAGCTTGGCGCGACCCCACTACACCGCTTGAAGGTGGCGTCGTTGCATGAGCCACCTAGCCACCGACAAAGATCAGGGGGGGATCCCTTGGCATTGCCCCTGCAATCTAGAGGCTGCCCCTGAGGAAGGATGCCGAAAGCGCAGGCCCGGGTCCCACCAGGGCCGGCCCTGGCTCAGGTGTGGCTGCCTCCTTGCGTGCAATCGTGCTGATCGTGATGCACAAGGTCACCATGGGACCGGCACCCTCTGGAGACTGTGGTTGAGGCACGCTCATTTCTTCAGTAGAGGGGAACCTGAGGAGCAAGAGTCACAGAAACCTGATGTGAAAAAATCAAGGAAGGCCGGGTGCTTACTCATCCATGGCGATCCACTTCCTCCTCTTCAGGGCCCACCGGGTAGAGCTGCGGTGGCTGTCGGTGTAAAAACAAGCGGATCTCGGGTAGGGGGTCCCGATCTGTGCGTCTAAGGCTAATGGTAACAAGAGGCAAGGGACACGATGTTTACCCAGGTTCAGGTCCTCTCGATGGAGGTAAAACCCTACTTCCTCCTTGATTGATATTGATGATATGAGTGTTACAAGAGTTGATCTACCACGATATCACAGAGGCTAAACCCTAGAAGCTAGCCTATGATGATTATGATTCTGTCTCTACGGACTAAACCCTCCGGTTTATATAGATACCGGAGGGGGCTAGGGTTTACATGGAGTCGGTTACAAAGAAGGAAATATAATATCCGGATCACCAAGCTTGTCTTCCACGCAAAGGAGAATCCCATACGGACACGGGACGAAGACTTGAGTCTTGTATCTTCTCAGTCCAATAGTCCGGCTGTCCGAATACCCCCTAATCCAGGACTCCCTCAGTAGCCCCTGAACCAGGCTTCAATGATGATGAGTACGATGCACAGTTGGTCTTCGATATTGCAAGGCGGGTTCCATCTCCGAATACTCCAAAGTAATTATCGAACACTTAAATCGTGCCCGGATCCGCAAGACGATCTTCACATACCGCCATGGAGAGAGCGATATTCCACAAATGTAATCTGCTGATAATTTTTGTACAGCGTGTTCCTGCATCGTGGCCCGACCCAATACGAACCGGTTTTTCTCAGCCTGCCTCGATACACGTTGTGAGGCGGTTTCATAGGTGCACCTTGCCAAAGCAGAGATCATGTTCCCCTTATCACGGGATCTTCTATCAATACGGGCGCGCGCAACCCCACAACGCTCGTTAGTATGACTCCGTGTTTTTAGGAAAGTCCCAAGCGGTCACGCTGAGGACGCTTGATATTCACCCCCTTTATAAAGGGGTCGAGGCCTATCCCTCTTTTCCACCACCCTTGCGCCTTTTCGCATCTCTAGTTCTAACACCTGGAGCCCCATCTCAAGTACCTCGGATCCTCAATCATGTCCGGATCCAACCTTCAAGGCCGGTGGGTGGCCTCCTCGGTCACAGAAGAGGAAATTGCGAAGCTTAGGGAGGTCGGATATCTGACTGCTGACATCAAGCAAAGGCTTCCTACTCCAGGGCAGGTCATCCCTACTCTCGAACCCAACGAGAGCGTTGTATTTGTTCCTCACTTCCTGCTCGGCTTAGGCTTCTCCCTTGATCCCTTTGTGAGAGGGCTCATGTTATACTACGGGCTAGATTTTCATGATCTTGCTCCGGACGCCATACTTCAAATCTCGTCGTTCATCATTGTGTGCGAAGCCTTTCTCCACGTCACCCCGCACTTCGGCTTATGGCTCAAGACCTTTAATGTGAAGTTGAAGATGATTGAGGGGCGACACGCGGAGTGCGGAGGTGCTGTAATAAGCAGGAACGCCGGCGCTCCATGGCCAGAGGGCTCCTTCCCAGAAGTGTCCGATCTATGGCAGCGGAGGTGGTTTTATGTCATGGCTCCCAGAGGCACAAAGTGGGCGGCTGCCCCCGACTTCCGTTCGGGTCCTCCTCCTCAACTGGCGTCATGGACCAATGTAGGACGGGATTGGGGGCCTGCTAATGATGTACCAACACTGTAGAGCCGTATCCGGGAGCTTCTTGAGAGGGACATTAGCCTTGCCAGCATAATTCAGGTAATGCTAATCCGACAGATGTTGTCGTGCAAACGTCGGCCTCTCTAGATGTGGGAATTCAATCCGGAAGGTCCACTGACTATTCTGCACTTCTTCGGCCTGACGCTCGAAGGGATGTGTAAGTTATTCTTCGGACCACAAGCAAAGTGTCCGGACACCACCGAGGATGCGGGCCTGAGCTGCAATCGCCCAGATACCCAAGTAAGTAACCCAGAAACCGAACACTTCGTTTATCATAACATTATTCTGAAAATCCTCCACGCCCAGGAATGGCGCAGCAAAGCGGAGAGAATCAGGTGTCCGACGCCACTTCCCGAAGACTCGCCTAGTCCTGCCATAGCCTGATTGTGTGCTAAGCGAAATGCCCTCGGGGGAAGGCGAAGGGAAGAACAGAGAAGCCGAACTTCACAGATTGCACATCCAGACCGGGGGAATTTCTACCTCCCTAAAGGAGGATAGCCAGGGAGGGGAATCTAAGGCCTCCTCCCCTCGCGGGAAGAAAAGGGCCGCCTGCGAAGACTTGGAGACGGAGGTGCCCAGACAAGGGAAGAAAGCTTCGCCAGGGGGCCCTGCCCCAAAGGGCGTCCTCACCGTGCCATGCCCGCCAACGGGCCAGCCCTCAGCCGAGCTGTAAGTTAATCGTAAATATGAAGGTACTACTTCCTTCTCCGAGAACAATAACCAAGATCTATTATTTGCAGTCCGGCTAGCAGCTCTTATCGACAGAGTTCGTCTTTTGAGGGATCTCCTTCCAGAGATGATGGAAAGTGAGACCCCACCGACCTCTCCACCTCATGAGGCGGGCGACCCCAAGGTGTCGTCACGGAGGAGTCCAGATTTGCCGAAGCCAGAAGCTAGTACTTCGGTCGCCCTGAGCCCGGAGCGTTCGGCTCCCACGGGGGCGATAAGAAGGGTCTGTCACAATTCGGCGTCCGGCCGGACACACTGACGGGACTTCTGGAGCGAGCTGATCTTTCGGAGGAGCACTGTTCATTAATGAGCACGGTGCTCAAGTAGATTTCATCCGCCACAAGCAGCTTGAATGAAGCCTTTACGAGTCTGCTCAGAGGCTTAGAGGTATGTAATGAAAAATACATATTTTTTGGCTGTGACGCACGCGCTAGGTGTGCTCCCTATGGATAGTAGCCCCTGAGACTCTGGTTGTCCGCCCTAGGCAGCAAACGGACGATCATATTGTGTAAATAATGATCGCACTGTATTTATGCGCAGGTGCCGAAGGATCCGGCAGCCGACTGGTCTGTTGAAGTTGCCGAACTAAGGAGGCAGATTGGAGCTATTGATGCCGATATCACACTGGTGAACGAGCGGCTTAACGAGTCACAAGGTATGTGCTCTGCTTTCCTTACTATTTTTTGTAGGAAAAACTGAGAGGAGCATAATGCTAATGTTATATGTTTGGACTGCAGATGGAGCTGCTGCCGTGGATACCCTAAGGGCGGAACTTGCCCTGGCCAAGGAACAGGCCCGGGCCAGCAATGTGGCTGCCCTAAAGGCAGCTGAAGAATTGATAGCCGAACAGGCTGCTCATCGCCGAAGCAAAGAAAAAGTAGTCGAGATGGCTGTAGAGCTGAAAAGTGCTGCCGATCGTCATGAGCTTCTTGAAAAAGAAAATAATGCTATTTCGGCTGACCTGAAGAAGGCACTTGATGCGGCCAAGGAGACGCGGTCCGAAATTAGGGACGCGTGGGAGGAGCTTCGACAGGCCGGAGAGATTGCGGCTAGAAACCCCTACTTGTTCCGGTTGAAGCTTTTAGATCCGAAGTACGTTCCTCTGGATCGACGCTGGAGTCCGGCAGACGCGTATGCGGATTTGGCGAAGAGTACGGCTGATGCGGCCAAGTTTTTCGAGGATCAAAAAGATAATGAAGTGGAAAAGCTGTTCTGGTCGCGATTCAGTGCTCCAACGCGCACATTGCCGTTGAGTGAGAAGATGGCTGTTGTGGCCAAGCTCCATCGGCTGTCCGGACTTGCAATGCGGTCTGTGATAGACCATCTATGGCCAAAGGGGCCCAAGCCGGACAGTTATTTTGGTTTAGTGCAACAATTCCTTGGTGTCGTATCGCGGATTGATGCCATGAAGAGGTCGGCGTGCATAGAGGGTGCACGGATGGCCCTTGGCCGTGTTAAAGCATATTGGACAGATATGGAGGCCACCATCATTGCGACCCAGAATCCGGCGAGAGGCCAAGATCCGTCCGAGCACTACTTGGATCAGGTAGTAGAAGGCGCTTGCTTAATAGAGGCTCAGTGCTCGAAGCATGTCATGTTCGAGTGACAAATCTTATCATTGTAAAAACAATGTTGTTTTAATTATGGGTGCTATGTTTATACTTTGTGCCCGAAAGTATTGTTGTGCCTCCCGTGCGGCCGTTTTTATGTATATGTGTGATGTGAAAGTTAGCAGTCGTTGGCTTCAGCCCCCACGCATACAATGCGGGGGTGTTCGCGAAAAGTATGTGTAATCACACTTGATCCAACGTCTTGGTCCATTAAGAAGGTGATCGCACGTCGAACTAAGCAACTGGACTATATAGCTGTAACACTTTCACTTAGCCATAGGAGTTTGACGGTGGGGCTACTATGTAGCCCCTGGTACCTTTGTGTGCATCCGAATATGGGCGCGTGTGTACATGACCGGGAAATGGTCCTTCGTTAATGCGGAGGGATCCTAAAGATTCTGATAGGTCTTCGAGTGGTTGAACAGTCTCTCGCTATATCATGACACTCAGTTTTCGGGTTTCTCTACTGAGGTGCTCATCCAAAATAACCAGGGCACAATCGCAGTAGTTCTCCTTTGGCTGCCTTAGCCGATAAGAACGGAACATAAGGCGGCGAACCCAGGAGCCGGGAAAACCCAACATTCGACTAAAGACATGATTCGGAGTTGATGCATATAAGGCCAAACTCGCGACGCCGAACACTCCCGAAGGTATTCGGACTTTATAACTTATACTGGGTTGAGTAACGCCCATTATTGTGAACCCTGTATTCCCAGGTACGTGCATTAGTCTGTCGTGGCGAAATGCCAATAACGGTAGTATCCTCTGTGGGTGTAGTACCTATGGGATGTGTAAACAACAAGAGACAATAAAGAAGGTTTACACAGGGGCTTAATCTAAAGAGAAACGTTTGAGCGGGGCCCTGCTGCACATCTGCGCCTTTGTCTCCGTTGTGCCGTGTCCTGGGAGGGTGTCGCATGGATGGTGCCTGCAAAAGAGGAAAGCTCGTGTAGAAGAGTATGACATAAGTGTGCGAAAAGTTGGCTATCACTAATGGATAGTAAATGTGTAAGACATTGGCCTGTTAATAAGGTCAATCCGGGAGTTGGGCTTTAAAAATTTATAGCCCCTGGTGTCCTCTATGGGATTACATATGAGGCGCCCGGATCAGATTTATCTGGGCTGCCGGACTCGTCTAACCGTGTCCGTTGTCTTAACGACCGATCATGTTTTCCGGTATTAGAGGCCGCTTAGTGTCCGGCTACTGGAGCCGTCGCATATTCCTCCGTGCGTAAGGAACGCTCTGTACTTCCGTTAACTGTGATGACACCGCGTGGACCGGGCATCTTGAGTTTAAGGTAGGCGTAGTGCGGTAATACGTTGAAGCGGGCAAAGGCCGTTCTCCCAAGCAGTGC